>NC_046170.1:39152671-39405171 GCF_011064425.1 Rattus rattus
ACAATAACGAGTGTGTGAAGCCCTGGACATGGGTGTCCCATACAGAGATCAAGCGTGAGCTCCAAGAGCACACCCCACGCAGGAGCTGGCAGGGCTGGCCTTGAGGTGTTAAGATGTCTAGAGATGCAGAAAGCAAAGAAGCCTGTGGTACCGCTGTCAAGTGATTTTGTCAAGCGTGCAAGGACCAGCTGTGCACAGGCAGGAGCTATCTGCAGTAACCAGCACGCTGTCATCAGAGCTGAGCTAGTCTCGAAGCCCAGAGAGGTCACATGAAGTTATGACAAGAGGCAGAGAGCTGGAGGATTTCACACACTCCCACAAAACCTACGCTACCTAAGATGAGACTGGAGTGGCCAGAACTCCCTGCCCCACTGCCCCAGGCCCCGGCCCCTCTCATTCCTGCTCTGTTGGGCCCTGTGCGATAATCCTAGTGGTCCTCTGAGCTGATGGCTGATAGTGAGCCCATGTGTCCGAGAGTGACCCAAAGGCTTCCCACTGATCACTCCTTCTTAGGCAAGTGGGAGCTACATGCAAACACAGGGTCCTCTGTTTGCTGATGTAGCCAAGGTTGCTTGTGACCTCCTGAAGTACCGGGAACAGGGGGCCCAGCACTTCACGGACCTTAGTAATACCTCTCAGACCAACAGCAGCCATGAGAGTGAACCATGGACCTGCCAAGGGCAAGACACCCAGGGAATCCTCCTCCTTTCTCTCCTGCCCATGAGGCATGTATGGTACCCTGCTCAGACAGGGATAGCACGCTGAGGATGCTGGGACTTAGCATGCTTAAAGAAGCAAGTGAAGGAGGAAGCCCAAACCTGACCAAAATTAGTAGGTTTCCTGCTTTAAAGGCCACTCAGAAGGAGGGAATGCACTTCAAGTCCTACCTGGACACAAAGAAATCTCCCAAGTCAGTAACGAGGATTCAAATGACCCCGTTAAAAATCAAGCCCAGGGTGGAAACAGCACTTATCCAAGGAAGACGCATAAGTGGCCACTTCGCCTCAGTACTCAGGACTACACAGTGACACCACAGGGATCTCGCTGGAGCACAGCAACCAGAAGAGCAGACATGCATAGGTCAGGACACGGAGAAGCCCGAGTTCACACCGCTGGCAAAGGTGTGAACTACTGCATTGCTTTGAAAAGTTTGACAGTTCCTCCAAACGCATGATGTCATCCCTCCCAGGAAGACTCTCAAGAAACACATGCACGCATGCACGCATGCACGCACACACATACACGCTCACTCCCCAGTACGTGAATGACCACACTATCCATAGCAGTTGGCAGGTAGTCTACCCACGGGAGAATATTATTCAGCCATAAAAAGGAATGGCTCTGATACCTATTCTCCCACGGAAGAAGCATGGAGACATGATGCAAACACAAAGAAACCAGCTGTGATTTCATAGAAAACACCACAGGCAAATTACAGAAAGCAAACCAGTTGCGGGGGGGTGGGGTGGGTAAAATACAGGTGACTGCTAACAGGCCTGAGTTTCTCTGGGAGTAATAAGAATGTTCTGGAGTTAGGAGTTGAGTGGCACTGGTCATGTTACCTAGCGAGAATAGCAGGGCTCACCAAAGCATCGCCTGACATGGACATTTTTGCAGTGTATGAACTAGCTAATGCAGACCTACACTGTCACAGAGAATGAGATGGTGCAGAGGTCTGGGGCATGACACATTCCAGCCTTGTAAGGTTATGCATATTTATTGAAAATTTCCTTCACCAACAACGGTGAAATCCAGACCCCAAATTACAAAACATGGTGGCAGTTGATAGTTATAAAAAATAAAGCGAAGGCCTGCATATCCCACATCTGTGCACGTTCTCTTCAGTTCATGTGTCCTCTCATCAAAGAGGAGGTCACGGAATCTGATTCCTCAGGATGTCGCTGCACTTGACTGACAGAGAACAACAGCTCTGCTTCCAGACAGCACAAGTCTTTAAAGTGACTCCCACAATAAATATAGAAAATAGCCTGTAACAAGCATGTCTTCGCTTGGTCAGGGTTGTAGCATTATGTAGAAAGTATGTCCCGACAGCCCTTCCAGGCTCTGTGTCTTTGGTGCACTGTCTCTGGGCCTGATGCCACTGGAGGCTGAGCTACTGGGTGCCTTCGGCCAGAGCCAAGCACAGTGAGGCACTGCAGGACGTACCTCATAGACGTCTGGGCAGAACACACTAAGCCAACCACAATTCAGAGATCGGGCTCCTTGGAAACAGGCACTTCCCAGGATGCTCTCTGATGCTGTGTGGCCACCAGAGTGGTTCAAGGCTTGTCAGCTTCTGTGTCTGGCCACTGTGATGATCACACTGACGGGGTCCTTGCAGGGTGGGCCTGCTGTGCAAGTTGTGGACGCTTTGCCCTGGGCCTCCTCCGCTTCGGCCGGCTCTTGGCCTTGCTGATCTGTACCACGAAGAAGGCCAGGGCCACCATGGCTCCAAGGAAGGCAAAGACAGGGATGGTCTGGCCTACTTCCTGGTTGTAGCGGCCAGGCATGATCCCTGCAAGAGGACAGTGACTGGTCAACGGTGCCACAAAACTTCAGCTACAGCCTTTCTGAGAATCAGAGACGAAACACTGACTCTGTTAGTTGGGCCAGAAGGGCAGACATCATTTCTAAGTCAGAGTTAAGTAGCCAAGGCTGCTAACCACAGCATGGGTGAGGCATTTTAGACCGTTTCTAATCTTGGCTTGTGTGGGGACAGACAGACCTTGATCAGCCAGCTTGCATCAGCAGGGCCTGGAGAAGCTTCTTTTCCCAGAGATCAATAGATATACACTAGTCTCAATGCAGGGAGGGAGAGGGTAGTGCTAGAGTCCTACAAGCTGAGGAAGAGTGAGGCAGAGAGGTACCAGAGGCCTGCTGGCCATGTTCCTATGGGCAATGTCCTGTGAGGTTCAGAGAACCTCAGGTTAAGTCAGTGACACTGTAACCAGACTGTGCTAAGGGCTCCTGAGGCCACTATTATTGGTGGACTTTACAATCTATGTGTCAGGCCTTCAGGACCTTAGTTATATCATATGAAGCACCCATCATTGACCTCCAAACACTGGGTACCTTTTCCCAGCCAATTCCTGAAACCCAAAGAAAACTTTCTTGGAAGCTATGACACTCTGAGGATGCTGTAGGAATTTCCAGAATAAAAGGACCGCATACACTCAGCTAGAGGGACCTGGGACCAACTCTCCCAGCTAGAATATGGGACCCTGGAGTAATAAATATGCTCAGGCCAAAGCGATCATCCAAACAGATGGCAGGATGGGTCACCTCAGGAGCCTGGTGCAGCTCAGCCAGGTGCCAGTCCAGCTGTCAAGACAGGCTACATAATACCAAAGACCCCAGGGGCCAGCATAATAGATAAATCTCATAGAGAAAAGTTGTTTCCTACAGTCCATAATAGATACCTGCTTGCAGAACTTTAGCAAGGAGCATCCAAGTTACTCTGGAAAATTTTACATGTACCATGTAGCCAACACACTAAAAACTGGTATGCAAAATATGTATATAGAGGAGGCAGAGATGGCTCAGGGTTAACTACCCCTGTCATTGTAGATAGAAGACCTGGGTTTGCTTCCCAAACTCACATGATGGCTCACAACCATCTACCTGTAACTCTAGTTCAGAGGGCCTGAAGAAGAGGGCGCCAGGCATACAAGTGATACACATACATGCACACAAATATTTAGACATGTAAAGAGAAACACTTTGTAAATTAAAATGAATATATAAAATTTTCTAAGAGAAATGGCTTCTTCATTTCTAGGCCTGGCTTTCCCCCTTGGGCAGGGGAAACACCTAGAAAGCCACCGCAGGATCTAGCCCAGCAAAATGCCATCAAGGACTCACCTCCAGGAATGTCCCAGGCACCACTTTCTCCAGGGGACAAAGGTCTCACTTGAGGGCGATTTGAGCGAAAGTTGGGTAACACTACTTTGTCCAGGTCAATGGAGAGCAGCTTCTGGTGTTTCCAAAGATTACTTCCGGGAAATAGATTAAAATTAAAGAAGATAAGCAGCTGTCCTCATCTGGGATGTTTAGCAGACACACAGCAAACTGCAAGCAACCTAAGGGCTATGTGAGACCCTCCACCTCTGCTCACCTGACCGCCAGCAGAGCAGCCAGAGCAAGCGAGTGCTTCCTGGTCCTGGGAAGGGCACAGGTCAAATTCACACACTGAGATCACAGTACCCGAGGAAGGTCTGTCCTATGGGATGTATTATAGCACAGCCCACCCAAGCCCATTTCTGTTCAACACTGGGAGCACTGCCGAGCAAGGCAAGAGGACGGTCTAGCCTGGAGCTCTGGAAGGAGCAGAGGTAACTGCAGCAATGGAAAGCAATCAGTGAAGGAAATGCACAACTGTGGACAGAGATGGGGCCAGACCCTCGGCCCGGTGGACTGAGAGACAGCACTCACACAATAGGACAGACCTGCAAGTAATCAAGTACTGACGAACAGGGAAGCAGGAAACATCTGTCTGCCTGAGGTGACAAAACCTGTGTGCTGAGCTGCGGGTACTTGGGTGGGAGGAAGGCATCACTCATCTTTGCTTCCTCTATAGGCGGAGGAAGATGGTTAGGTCAGTGCAATTAGAGCTGAAGAACACAGGGACTGAAGTACTGTGAACAGCAGTGGGCATCCTGCTGTCATCTTAGGAAGAGCTACATACACCAATGGAAGGAAGGTGTTAACAAATGAAGAATTCCTCATCTTCCTCTAGTCAGTCCACCTAGAAAGTGTTGGTCTGTGTCTTCTCCACTTTAGTTGAGGGAAGGCACAGGCAATCAGTCTGAGCAGCGAGAGTGAGGCATGATGCTTGTCACTAGTGAGGGGTGGGACCCCAGAGGCTCCTGGCTGAGCACAGCTTGGCCAACTCTGACACAACTCCCTCAGCACGACTTAATGCTACTGCTCAGAATCAATCTGTCTGAAATGTTAATAAACAAAGTCATAGAACCTGGGGCATCTTAGGCTCCCACGTATGTTGCTAAGCAGACAATCAAAAGGTATCCTGTACCTTGGAGCTGGTAGTGGGGACTGACTGAACTTCCTAGCAGGGCACTGAGGTAAAAGCACTCACTCACGTTACCATGGGAATCTCACAGCACTCTGATGATGGATGGGGGTTCTGCCTTGTGTCAATGTTCCCACAGCAATGACAGCTAAGGACACCTGATGCCCAGCCAAGAACTGGGAAAAGCCTCACCTCACAGAGATGGACTTGCCCTTAGTATGCCAGCCTGCAGCTGTCTGACACTGGATCAGATCTCCCAGAGATTCAGAATATACCCCATCTAAGTCTCTGAGGACTGAAAATAATTTCCCTCAAGATGTGACATGTGAGATAAGAGAGCAGTGCAGTGATGTGGTAGAGAGAGGGCGGCTGAGAGGAGTCAGAATTAAAGGCACTATCGGCACCTTGGAGAGACTTAGAGTGGAGGGATTATCTGATGTGGCCAGCCTGATACCACAGGCACTGTTATCTGTTCTCAGAGCCTCGAGCTACACTGGGAGAAGAGCTGGGCCTCTGGCATTCTAGTTAATATGGCTGCTCTCTGAACATAAACTGTTGATCATGTCTAGGTCCTAAATAAATAAGGACTCAAAAATGGAAATAAATCACAAGTTTTAAATGATGCAGGGTGACTGGAATGGAAGAGCACTCCGCAATGGAAGCTTCTGGAAGAACACTGCTGCTAAAGATCAAGCAATGTGTACGGCTCTGTGTGAGTGCACACATGTGCCTAGGCATGTGCAGCAGAGGTCAAGAGTGGTGTCTTCTTCGTTCTTGATTGGTTTAGGCAAAAAGTATCTCCTGACAGCTGCTTGCTGGTTCGACTAGACTGGCTGGCAGCGGCTCCAGGCATGCTTCTGTCCCGACTCCAACACTGATTACAGGCACACGCTGCTGCACACAGTTCTTTTAACTAACAAACAACAACACACCCCACGAGTTCCAGGGACCAAGCTCAGGACATGGCAAGCTCCTCACCAAGCCACCTCTGTGGCACCAACTTTCTTGTTTCCTGTGACAGATATTCTAAGACATGGTCCTTGAGCAGCACCCTGAGGACCTGAGCTCATGATCATGAGTAAAGAATACAGACTCCAACAGCAGACCAGGTTGTCTCCTCACAGCATGGATGGGGACCCACATCTGTCCACTGAGCCAAGCATAGTGGCAGCTATGAAAGCGGAGGGAGAAGAGAGGAGAGGTACTGTTCTCTAAAGGAAGCCTGACAGGAGGGATTGAGAGGAGCAGTCACCTGCCCTGCAAAGGGATGTCTACAGGGCCCTGGGACACCAAGTCCTGTTAACTTTCTTCCATCTTGTCCTGCTTAAGCAAGATACCAGAGACAGACGGAGGAGCATGTTGGATAAACAGCGTGGCTTGCCTGGCTGCAGTGGGAATGTAGACCTGAGAAACTGAATGGGACAAAGCAAATGTGATAGTTTGTAATGCTTGGCCCAGGGAGTAGCACTACTAGGATGTGTGGCCTTGTTAGAGGAATTGTGTCACTGTGGGCGTGGGCTTTAAGACCCTCATGCTAGCTGCCTAGAAACCAATATTCTACTAGCAGCCTTCAGATGAAGATGTAGAACTCTCAGCTCCTCCTGCACCATGCCTGCCTGGATGCTGCCATGTTCCTGCCTTGATGATAATGGACTGAACCTCTGAACCTGTAAGCCAGCCCCAATTACATGTTGTCTTTTATAAGACTTGCCTTGGTCACAGTGTCTGTTCATAGCAGTAAAACCCTAACTAAGACAGCAGATGAACAACATGTCAGGTGAGAGACAGAGCCACACAGGGCACACATGAGTGTAGTACCTGTGTACAAAAGCCACAGCCTATGTGGTATGCACTTCTGGCTGGACTGCCACAGCAGCAGCCATACCTCCTAGGAGCAGCTTCAGCCCTGGGAGAACCACCTGCACGTCATACACAACACTCTGGATAGGAAGCACAGCTACAAATGACAGCCTTCAAATCCTGGACTGGAGCTAGAGCTTAGCTCCTACTCAAGAGACAGTACTTGGCCGGATGCCATCTTTCTTTCCAAGGCACTCTACTGTAGGACACCAAAGCAGTACGCTTCCAAAGATCAAGACAAGGGGCTGTTCATTTCCACAATTGTCAGAAAAGAGAACTAGACCAGATTATTTAACAATGATGTCAGCAAAACTGCATTCCCTCCTATAAAAAAGGGAATGAGTCATGGCCCTGGGGAACAACGAGGACTACACAGCATACACTGACCTGGGCGCCGTCTCATTCAAAGGCTGTGGCTTGGCCCACGACAAGTGTGGACAGGCTGGAAGGGGCCGAGGTTTCGGGTCTCCCAAGTGGGCCTCAAGAACTTTGGAGTAGCGATGAAGGTGGTTTCCTAAGATTGGCAGCAGTGAGAAAAAGACAGGAGATCACCATTGTAGAAATACAGGAGAAAAGGTGGCTCTGAGTGACTGGATATCTTTCCGGTGACAGTCCCCTGTGTTATGTTATGCTACGCTTGCTCCACATGCTTCAGGACCACACTCGACAAGGTGCCTGGTTACCTTCACCAAGTACACTGTACTGGTTTTCAAGACAGGCATCTCTGTGTAGCCCTGGATCCGCCTGCCTCTGCCTCCTGAGTGCCGGGTTACAGATGTGACCACCACTGCCCAGCTGGCTTTTACATTTCTCTCATCTGTGCTACCCACACCACAGCTGTCCACACACAGCTGCTGAGCAAACGGAATGAGTGCCGCACCCCTAAGCGATTTTTAAACATTAGATTGAAATTTATTGTCAAATTAAGTTTTACCTTTTCTATTTTGTGTGGTATGTGTACATACATGTTCGTGCATTACGTGTGTGTGTGTAGGCCAGAGATCAATGTTGGAGGTCATCCTCACTCTAAATTATTCTCATGCAATCTGGAACTCACAGCTAGACCGGCTGGCCAGTGTCTTAGCTCACCCAGAGCTGGGGTTACAGACATGCTCTGCCGCACCCAGTGTTTATGAGGCTGCTGAGGGAGGATCTGAACGGAAGCTCTCGTGCTTCTACCTCCCAGCCCTCCTTCCACTTTGATGTAGCTGTTGAGATTCCTTTCTTCTGTTCTGGCTTTCTTTTATTTTGAGATGGGGTCTCCCTGTGACACCAGTCTGGCCTCCATGTAGCCTCTGCCGTGGCCACCCAAGTGCTGGGACATGGGTACAGAGCCGCATGCTGGCTGCTGCTCTAACACTCTAAACAGCATCTGCGGACCACATCCTTACTCTGCAGACAGTGCTGCCAGGAAGGGAACATTCGGTCCTCTGAATACGTGAGCCCAATCCGCCCAGCCCCTGGAGTGCAGAGAGCTGCAGGCTCACCTCACATGGCCCAAGTGACCTGAGGTAACTGTTTAACCTCTCTTCCTCCTGTTTCTTTATCTGCACACACAAATGAATACTATCTCGTTTTACAGGATTACTGAGAGGCATTTGTAGCTAATCCTTACAATGTACCCAGCCAAGTGCCTGTGCCCAAAGAGTACTTGACGACCCTGTGCCTTAGAGGTGGCGAGGACTCAGTAGCTAGGATTGTTGCCGTCTTGCAGAGAACAGTTGTTCAGCCCATGACCTAAGTTGGACAGCATACACTCCCTGCACCTCCAGCTCTATGCGGGCTCCGATGCCTTCCTTTGGCTTCTCCAAGTACTTGAACACGTATGTATCTATCCCCATACACAAAGTATTTTAAATGATGCTGTACTCCAGGAGAGTACGCACACATAGGGCCCAGAGTCTCTGTGCACCCTGGGAAGAGCAGAGAGCCCTCTGAGGAGCTATCAGCGGCTACTGGGCAGGATCCACAGCTCTCCCTAAAGGGCAGGTCCCTGGACTCACAGGACTACGTCTCGATGTAGCACTGAGGTGGCTCAAGTCTTGGCTGAGGCACCAGGAGGATACTCACCTTCCATCCTTTCAGGAGGGGCCAAGCCAGCCCCGCTGGGTGGGCGCTGCCGGTTCCCTGAATGGCTGAGGCTGGGAGGGGTCACACCATAGGATGTGTATTGAAGGAGTGCATCCAGAAGCCAAAAGCAGTCTGCAAAGTCACAGGCACACTACTTAGGAACAGTGTTTTTGTACTCTGATGTCAATTCTGCTTTCTGCTTCCTCAAGAGGGGCTGGGGCTGCTTCCCCCACCCCACCCCCATGCCCCCAGGCACGTGCCCAACAAGCAGTCCATCACATACTCACATGATATCAAGTGAACCTTTTGACCATTTTAACTGGTCAAACCACAAGGTTGTAATTGGGCAGTGGAAGGAAAGGGTGGGATGGAAGGTCTCTAAGAGATGGGGCAGGAAGGAGGAAGACGGAGGATAGGAGAGGAGAAGGAAGAGGAGGGGGAAGGGGAGGAGGAGAAACAGGAAGATGAGGAGGAGGAGGAAGTCAAGATGGAGCAGAACCATGTAGCCAGGAGAAATTCCAAGTAGCAAGGGTCTTATAGCTGGGGAATAAGTTAATATAGTGATAGATCTGCCCAATCTAAGCATATCGTTTATAAATATAATAACTGGATTGTGTGGTTTATTGGGGTCGCAAATTCTTGCAACAGAACCCTTCCAGAAAAACAGGAACATTAGCTCCCCTGAAGAGGAGGCTTGGAAGCGAGAAGTTTAGGTCAATGTGTAGCTGACGCCCCCAACCAGGCTCTCCTACTTTTAAGAAGAATGCTTTCTCCACAGGCAGGGTTCCAGCTCACCCAGGACAGTCTGTTCCAGTACCAGCTGGCTGTAGCTGGGTCTGACTCTATGTCCCAGGGCCCTGGGTAGCTAGACTGGACCACCTGCCTGAGTGTCACACAACTCTAGACAGCTCATGGGCAAAGGCAGAACAGTGCTCATTTAGGGATGGCAAAACCATATGACACCCATTGAAAAAAGAATGGCCTCCAAAAAGGAGTGCCAAGGACATGAGCTGCTACCAACGACCCGAAGCCATCGCAGGAACAGGAAGTAGGTCTGAACTATGAGGGAACATGCACAGGAAGGTGAGGCGGGACCAGAGGGGAAAGTGTACCATGTGAGGCAGTGGGGACAGTCAGCTCCTCTTTGGACATCTGAGCCCAGCTATGAGAACACAAGCAGCTGTCACTCAGAGCTACCCAAGCTTCCTTCCTAGTCCTAGACCTGTCTCTAAGTCCCTCCCTCCTCCCTCCCTCCCTCCTCCCTCCCTCCCTCCCTCCCTCCCTCCCTCCCTCCCATCCCTATGTACCCAGCCCAAATCCCATTAGCACCCATTTGGATGACAGCAGTTTTGTGAGTGGGAAAGGTTGTTAAGTTCTCTGCTCAGGAAGAGCATGCACTTCTGGCCAAGTGCCAAAAGCCCCAAGGACCCAAATAGCTGCCATCTGAAATGTACAGCACGGACAGTCCCTTTAGGCACTTAAAATTTTAATAAAGACTCTTAACAGGAGAGCTCAGATCTTAAAGAGAATTTCTGTGGAAATAAAACATTAATCTCCTATCTGCTCTGACTTTAAACCTTACTTTTAAAAACCAATCACATTCTAAGGATTTATATAAGCTACTGAAATCCTGTCAACATCAACTTGAAATTGGGGAAAGGTGCAACAGCCAGCATGTGCCCACACCACCCCTGTCCTGAGCATCCTGCAGTGTCCAAGATAAGACTTGAGTCTTGGTTTCCCAGCATCTTCCCAGATAGGGACCTGCGCATTTCCACTGTTCCCTCCCTAAAGTAAGAAAATGGAGTCCAGAGGCAAATACATGAGCTGCGTACTTGGAGAACACAAGAGACAGCTGCGGAGGAGGCACAACAGGAACTCCTTATGTCCTATCTCTGAGAAAATAACAGAGGCCCCCCAATTGACAAAAGCTCTTAGCACCCCAAACTCTCAGGCTTAGGGGAGAGCAATAAGCAGCGTCTCTAAGACACAGGGCTTGGAAGAGAGGCCAGACCATGGCTCACACAACCTACCAAGAAGCCTGAGAACGGCAGGACCTAGGTCAACTGGGTTAAAGGACTTTGTCCTAAGCAGCTGACAGTGACGCTAAGGTCTGCAGAGGTTGTGTGTCCTGCGTGTTAACCTTCAGGGATGTGCAGAAATGTCCCAGCGGTCAAAGCACCCATCTATTGTTCAGCTTCTGGCCAGTCATTCCAGGAACAGAGGAAAGAAGAGGGCTGTGTCCTCAAATCTTCAAGCCTGTGACTTTCTTATTCTGGCCATGCTGGGTACTGACCTCAGAGTCTTGCATGTCTGAGGCAAAGTGCTGTGCCACTGAGCTACTGCCCAGCCCTCCTCTGTGTTCCTTTCTTACCCTTCTGTCTGTGACTGTCATCCAAGCAGTTGGAGTCTCCATACAGCACAATCCGGCCTCCACCTTCAGCTGGAATCTGATAAAGCCCCAGAATGGGGACATTTTCGACAACTGCTGTCTCTTGTTTTAAGACTTCCAATCCTGCCGGAAACAAGAGAATAGTAGTGAGTTCTCATGAGAAAATTGCTGATTTTCTAGTTGCCACTTAACCTGACATTTGACCTGCCTAAGACTAGCAAAATTTAACAGTCAATCAAAACAGTACAAACCCTGACAACAGGGAAGCATTATTTTAAGCGTTATTAATTTTGATTTTAACAAAATCCAGCTCTCACAAAACTTTATTTAAAATGTGTGCCCATCACACGCCATTTAGAAGTAAGCACAAGCCTCAGCAATAGAACCTCAGACCTGCCAAGCAGACGCACAACTTGAAATGCTCAATGAATGGAGATGTAAAAACTATCAGTGCCCTGGGCTGCTGCTAACAGCAGAGTTGCACTGTTTAAGCTACGCTTGCCTTGGCACTAGCATGTGTCAGACAGCATGAGAATCCAGGAACCTGCCTGGACATCAGCTCTGAAATCCCCAAGTTCTGTGTGAAACAAGGGAGTTAATATGACAGACATTTAGCCCCACAGCTACACAGAGTTCTGATACTTTGTTATATTTCCCCCTTTGTTGTTCTATTTGGTGATACTGGGGCTTGAACCTAGGTAAGCACATTGCCACTGAACTGCAGTCCCACCCCTTTCCTAAGGTCAGCTAAGACAGGCTGTCCTGCCAGGCCCGGGAAGCTCCTGGCTCTCCTGGCTCGCTGCAGGAGTAGTTTAGGACGAGCCTGGCCGTCCTGATTGGCAGCTTTATTGCTAAGCTTGGAGCCTCTCCTGCTCTAGCATAACGTGCTCTGCAAAGTCCTACCCTCCACGCAGAGTATCCAAGTTAACATCAAGCAGCGGCTTTTAGACAGTAGTAAAACACAAAATAAAGGATGCATTATTAAATCTCCTTCTGCTACCTCCTTCTCCAAATTACTGAACTGCAGGAGGCAACAAGCAAGGTAGGAGGCCATGGCTCTTAGCCCTGGAAGTGGTAAGCCTGTGAGAACATTGAGAAAGAACTAATTTACAACGAGCTGGACCAGGGGCTGAGAAGATAATATCACCATGAGCTTAAAGAGGCCTCCTACAGTTAAACTGAAAAATCTAGTTTCACATTTTGAACTGGTAAAACTGTCTCTCAGTTACAGGAAAATAACCATCTTGACGGTGGTGTGGCTGGTCACTCTGAAGATAGGCTATCAGTTTCCAGGAGGAAATGGTTCCACCAGCACATGGCCACAGGCTGTCACATGAGGCATGTCAGTGTCCTGGAACTTAGCAGAGATATGAGACATGTCTTACAGCTCAGAGTCCCAGTTCTGGAGTGACAGTCCCACTGCCCTGCACATAATTTTCAGAAACTGTCTAGTTTGTCCTGCTCCTCCCAACTCAGCAGGATGCTCTGTGGACCAGGGGACTGTTTATGGTGATTTCATCCTCTCAGCCTACACCAGGGGGCTGGCCCCGGCCTGAGGGATGTTTGCTGTGTAAACACAGACAGTCAGCAATGCCTCCTGAAAGGAAAGATGGCGTTTTAACCTATGGGTTTTCACCAGGTTGAGAACTCTCAAAATCGAGACTATGCCATAGCAACACACCTAACACAGAAGAACCCTTCGACTGTGACAAAGACCATTTTGAGCCCCATCCTGGAGAAACGCCTCCCCCTGCCCGCCCCCACCCTGGGCAGACTATACACTCATTCTTCAGCAAGAGTTTGTCTTGTTCATTTTGGGATCCCCAGAATCCATGCCACAGACAGCACTGTAGAAATGATACTGCAGGGAGTTTTACCAGGAACCAGAGAAGAGGGAAGCGAAGCCTGGCCGTACTAATGGTAACAAAACATGCTGAAGGGGACAGTGAGGCACACATGGGACGCACCAAACACTACCAAACCGACGCCCAGAGGAGTAAGTGCAGTAGGTAAAGTACACAGGGAAGCTGGAAAGGAGCGGGGGAGAGAAAGGGCAGTAAGGCTGTGAACAGCACCTTTCTTTACCTTGGTCCTTGAAAGTCTGTGTGATCACCACACCATCTTCTGGAAACTTGGCAATGCTGCACCCCGACGCATAGTACACTAGAAGACAGTTGCTCACCGTTAAGAGAGTAGAGATGCCCAACACTCACTGACCAGCATGCACTTCACATACGGTCTATCACTTATGTTTAGACATTTTTAACCTGAAGAGACGAACAGCTATTGCCTGTTACATATCAACTACAAGTAATCATTTCAAACTTCAAGTGAAAAATGCTGGTAACATGCGATTTCTAAAGAAAAACTGTAAAGTATATAAACAAGCTTTTTTGTTTACTAAAAATAGAGTTTTGTCATATATCCCAGAGTGGCTTCAAACACCCGTCAGGCTCTTGGCTCCAAGTGCTAGGACTACATGCCCAGTCTGTGTGGTGGTAAGGACGGAGCGCAGGGCTCTGCACATGCTAGGTAAATACTTATCACTGAGCAACACTCTCTGCTCATTTTCCTGCAGTGATGGCAACTGAGCCTGGTCCTTGCTCATGCAAGACGAGTGCCACGGAGCCACAGACCCAGTCCCAAGTGTGCTTTTTGAAAACACTGACAAGGCCTTTCTACACCACCGCTCATTTACGAATCCCATCTCTCTGAAACCCAGACTTCAGAAACACGTAGCTCACACCCTCACTTTTGCCTCTACACACAGACACAAAGCCTTACTGTCGTGGTTTGCCAGGGCAAACTCCCCTTCATACAGGCCGTCACTGAACCCCATGTTCCACACAGACAGCAGCTCATTTAGAGCTGGGACGTTGGCTCCTCCAGTATCTGGCATCCACCACTGCCTGCAAAAGTGGCAGGAGGCACAGAGAAGGCAAGAATTAAAATCCTCATATACTCTTCTTTCCTTGACAAAATCCAGTCCACAGATAAAAGTGTCAACTTAAACTGGCTGCTTGGTTTGAAAACTATGCCAGCCTCCTGCTCCAGCCAAGTGTGGCTTTGCACACAGACACGCCAAAGCTCTCCTTTATGGGATGCAAACCAGAACTTCACTGGCATGCGATCCAGACAGGCCCAGTCTGGGTCTAGGAGACCAGTGCCGCAGAAGCAAGAAAGGAGCAGATATGCTAAGATCCACAGGTAAGACATGACACTACAGCAGCACCCCAGCACTCAGCGTCACAGGTCTGGGTGACAGGTCCTTGGTTAGGTGCATGTGAGTTTTCTTATGTTCAGTATGAAGGAGGCAGGACAGAACAGCATGAGACAGAAAACAAAAAAGAGGAGCCTGGGCTCAGCGAGAACGATGACCCCTTACTGAGCACTGAGTCTAGCAACCTCTGTCTCTCTACATGGAGTTTCTTGTATGCAGACAGGAGCTTCCTCCGCCCACACTCCATCACTACCTAGAAAGACAACCCCAAGTTACGACAGTCACACAACAGCTTGCTGGGGAGCTGTCATGCCACTGCCATGCAAACATACCTTGTGTTTTCATCGTAAAACTTCACTTTTCTCATAACAGAAGTGTTGTACCAGTCACTGAAGACGACAAGGGAAAGGCCATTGTCCACGTCCCTCCTCAGCTTAGCAATCTCCTCAGGGAAGTACTCTTCCTCACTGTCCACCATAAGCAGAGTGCCTGACAGAAGCAATGCCACACCTTGAGAACTGTCACTGCTGAGTGGCAGAAGACAATTCAGCAGTGCCACCTCTCACTGGTGTCCTGCCTCTGGAGTCTGGCTGCTGTCAGCCTGCACCACGACATGAGGGAAGACACACAGTGGCCAGCAGGCCACAAGGACCAGCTAACTGTGTTCTTTGGTTTTCATATTTGCTCAATATAGTATTTATCATTTGCTTAGGAAAAAGAGTAATGTATAGTGATAGCATAAAAAAAAAAAAAAGATTGGGCCAGCAAGATAGCTCGGAACATAAAAGCTCCTTCTGCCCAACCTGATGTCTCTCTCTCTGTCTCTCTCTCTCTCTCTCTCTCTCTCTCTCTCTCTCTCTCTCTCTCTCACTCACCTCCTCTGCCCACCATCAGTTTTGTAGTCAGCTGAGCATTCCGGCCACTGGTGAGCGTGAACATCACGGGGAGCCTTACTCTGCACCTCCACTTTGACACGGGACCATCCACGCTCCCTTTACCGGCCTATGAGTGACTACGGTGGGAATACTCAACACACACTGAAGAGCTGGCCAGCAAGGCTGCTCACCGTACTGCGTGGCGTCAAAGCATGTGAATGGGGCACCGAGCACCTCCACAAAGTAGCCCATGCTGCGCAGATGCTGGTACATGTCCCTGAAGTTGGTGTGGACGTGGTCGCCATTCCTGAAAAGCAACAAGTGCACTGTTCAGACGAGCACTCTGCAGGGAATGGCAGGAGCACAGGGCTGATCTCTCCCGGTCCATCACCTGGGTCAAACAAGCTAAAGCAGTGACAAAAGAGAACTGCGAGAATGGCACGGGCCATGAC
This sequence comes from Rattus rattus, assembly GCF_011064425.1. Taxonomy (NCBI): domain Eukaryota; kingdom Metazoa; phylum Chordata; class Mammalia; order Rodentia; family Muridae; genus Rattus; species Rattus rattus. The sequence continues at coordinate 39,168,570 of NC_046170.1, forward strand.
AAAATGATGCCAGGACAAGGCTCAGTGTCTGGAGCAGCACTTCAGAGACACCCAGTAACTTAACAGAAGCCACCTGCATGTGACAACTACCATGGGGTGCAGAGACTGGCATATTCTCTACAGGTTAAGCACATGCTTATCGCCTTGGCTTGCTTTCCTTCTGAAACATGCTCACTCTTCCTCTGCACAGCTAGATCAGTTGTCTAAATGCCTGGCAGAAAACCTAGACTCCATCTCCTTGCAATGCCCACCTGACAGGCTCCTGTGCAGGGCCATGGCCTTGCCTGGTGTCGGTTTCTACCACCTGCCTTTCAGGAAAATCTTAACTTTAGAAGGAAATCGGGGGCTAGAGACAGCTCAGTGGTTAAATCAGCTATTCTTACAACGGACCCAGCACCCATGTAGCAATGCACAACCACCTGTAACTCCATTTCCAGAGGAACCAATGCCCTTTTCTGGTCTCTGTGGGCACCAAGAATACAAGTCATGCACAGACATACATGCAGATAAAACCTCTATACACATAAAATTTTTTTTTTAAAAAGACTTATTTTATTTTATTTATTATATATAAGTACACTGTAGCTGTCCTCAGATACACCAGAAGAGGGCATCGGATCTCTTTACAGATGGTTGTGAGCCACCATGTGGTTGCTGGGAATTGAACTCATGACCTCTGGAAGAGCAGTCGGGTGCTCTTAACCTCTGAGCCATCTCTCCAGCCCTATACACATAAAATTTAAATGAAAAAGGCAAATATGATCCTGAACCAGGATTCTGATTTCCAGAATCCTAGTCAAGCTGGAGTGGTGGTACATGCCTTTAACCCTAGCAATAAGGAGGAAGATCTCTGTGAGTTCAAGGCCAGCCGGGTCTAAAGATTGATTTCAAGGCCAGCCAGGGCTGCACAGAGAAAAAAATTAAAAATAAACAAAGCAAGAATAAAACAAAATCCTGGTCAAGTGGTTTGATACCTTTCCTGCTCACACTTTCAACATGGAGCCTAAGCTCCACTCTACACTAAGAGAAACAAGCCTGCCTTTGAGGCCAAGAGAAAGGCCACCTAGATGTCCTGTAGGAATAGCACTCAGGACAGTGCGTGAGGGAAAGGAAGGGAGGCAACCCCAGCCTGGGAAGTCATGCAGCCACACAACTCCGCACGAGAGCAGAGAGGAATGCTCTGAGGTAAGCTGGGAGGAGCGCCTGCTTTCAGAAGATCATGGTGGCCAGCACAGTGGATAGAACACAGGGAGACAGGAACAACAGAACCAGGACCTGTCAAGAGGAAAGACACACCACCCAGGCTTAAGACAGAGCTAAAGAAGGCCACATATGGGAGGATGGAGACAGAGCCGGACAGTGGGACTGAGCAGACCTGCCACTCCTCAGTGGTAGACAAGGAAATGAGACAATAGAGGGGACGTCAGTTTCTGCTGCACACGTGCATGTTTACAAGTTGGTGTCATCACAACACAGGCTCCCAACAGTGCCAGAAGCACACACAGCCCAGGGTGACAGTGTGCAGGTGAAGCTGCTGCTCACCAGTCTAAAGGATCATTCTTCATCCGCAAGTTGTCCCTGGGGAAGTAGCCGGGTGGGTAGCGGAGGTTGTGGTACTGGTCCCAGAGGACTCTCTTGCTCCGAGGAGGGGTGGGAATGATCTTCACCTTGACGGGCAGCTTCACTGTGGAAGTATGCTCGGCACCATTTTTTAACTGAAAAAGAACAGATAAAACAGAACAGATAAAACAGAAACTTGAAACATAGTTTTTTCTGAAAAAATCTTAGTTTAGGTTTTAAAATACCTTTTTCTTTTCCTCTTCCCTTTGTTTCTGAGGTAAGATCCCAAACTCAGGATGTGGATTCCGGATGCTGGGATTGCCCATGGCAGTACCACAGCACAGTTACAAAAGCTGATTCTATTAACCAGTTTAAGTCACAGAGTTTAAATGTAAGAGTGTGTGGCAATAACGTATACTCATGTGCTGCAACCAATTCTCTTCCCAAGAAGAGGTGAAGACTTAAAGTTCAGGCATTTTATTCCTAAAGGCCACTAGAGCCCTGTAAAGCAAACCCCATATGTCCTACCTGGAGACCAATTTCAGAGGCACTAATTCTGAGCTTGAAATTAGGCCCAAGAAAGTCCTGTCTGTCATGATTGTGGCAGCAGAGGCCAAAGCAGAGTGGGGTTTAAGAGCAGCTGCTCTGGGGCAAATCCTGGTCCACGGCTCATGGCCATGAGGCTAATCCAGTCAACCTCAGTGGTTCATTAAATGGAGACCCTCAGCTCTGTCTGTTCCCAACCTCTGCTCTCCTGGCAGGAGCTGGTAAAGAAAAACAAGCCACTTCCTGGTGCACCCTTACTTCCGTCTCTGCTGGGGAAGCCACTGTGATCATGATGTGGCCCTGCGCGATGCCTTCCCAGGAAGCTGCCTTCTTGGTCACAGAAATGGAGATGGCAAGGTAACCTGACCAAGGCCACAACACCGAGGAGTAGGAGAAGGCCACTTCAATGTTGTCTCCATTCTGTGGTAAATAGGGTCGCCACTCAGGCTGCAGAAAAAGAAAGCAGGTCAATAGTGAAGTGAGTTGTGTGGAACACAAGAGTGAGTCCTAAGTGAGCTAGCCTGGCTATTGAGGGCTATCTCAGTGCTCTGGATAGATGGGAGTCTTGGACATAGACAGGACAAGAGCTGTGCCTGTTCTCCAAGGTTATAAAACTGCCCATTCTGTAAGAAAACAGTGTGTCTGCTCTTGTCAAGAGTTCTCTTGTGTCAGATGAAGAGAACTGATACAAATGACACCTTTAGACTTGTCCTCAGTGTCACTTGAGTGTCACTGATGCCAGCTGTCACCAACCAAATCCTACAACTACTGAGTGAGTGGCGCCTGGAGGAAGGTCTGTGAACTGGCTGTAGGTGACTGCCCTGCTGTGATATGCACTCCTCACCAGGGCCAGAGGGGAGAGGAGGAGGAGGCAGGAAGAGGGCACTTGGCAATCACACAGACCTAAGTCGCGGACTCCCTCACAATCCACAGTGCCCCAGAGCCAGGGCAACTGCCCAGGCGACTAGGCATAGCAAATACTAAGAAACAAGAAAAAAAAGGAGTTCCGGGAAGAAGACCCTGCAGGGTACAACACCAATCTCAGCTTTAATGACTACTTTTAGGCCACTGGTTAGCAACGGAGAAAAGAAGTCCATCACTCTTTTGCAACAAACTTTAACAGATGAACAAATTCAAGGTTTAATCACTGAGTTAGTAGGCTATTAGTATAAATATTAAAAAAGCATAGAATTAGTCTAAATATAAAACTGACTTCTGTAAGGGGGAGTTATAGTTTTTCAAACAACAGAAAAAAAAAAATCACATAAGAAAAAAATGCAGGGAGCTGGAGAGATGGTTAAGAGCACTGACTGCTCTTCCAGAGGTCCTGAGTTCATTTCCCACCAACCATGTGGTGGCTCACAACCATCTGTAATGAGATCTGATGCCCTCTTCTGGTGTGTCTGAAGATAGCAACAATGTATTCATAGACATACAATAAATAATTTAGTCTAAACATAGAAAAAAGAAAAAAGCAACAATGTCAAAATAAACAACTTTTACAGAAGTGAGGATTAATAAAACCACCACAAGAAGTCATATCAAAACAAGAAAACAATGGCCTGGGAGTGGAGTGGTGAGGGGAACTCTAAAAAACAAAACAAAAACAAAAAACCAGAAAAGGCGATCTTTTCTAAAACATAGAGACACTGTAGCAGCAGCAGGGGAAACTCCAATTCCAGTAAAAAGTAAACAAGGAGACACAAAGGTAGTTGGCACTGAGAGACATAATCAATAAACACAGAGGTGCCCACCCCAGATAGCTAGCTGTCTCACACATCTGCACTAACCAGGCCATCGAGCTCTAAGAAGTACAGGCACAGGCACAGGCACACACGCGTGCAGACACAGACAGACACAGACACACACAGACACACAGACACACAGACACAGACACACACACAGACACACACGCACGCACATGCACACAGAGACAGAGACACACACACTTTTTACAAAGTGGCACTATCCACACATCAGAGTATCACTCAGCCGTAAAAAGGAGCAAACCACAGCACGACACACGAGGAGCCTTGAGAACACTTCAGTGAGAAGAGCCAGTCACAGCAGGACACAAACCATGCGTATGGACTGTGTCAAGCAGGCAGATCCAGAGGAAAAGCAGACTGAGCGAGGTGCAATCCCAGCATTTGGGAAGCAGAGGCAAGGGCACGTCTGTGAGTTGGAGGCCATCCTGGTCTATATAACGGTTCTAGGGCAGCCAGGGCTACAAAAAGATCCTGTCTCAAATACAAAAGGAAAGGAGAGGAGGGGAGGGGAGGGGAGGGAAAAAAAGAAAGGAAGCAAAGCAGACAGACGGCTAAGGGACTAGGAAGGGGAAGGAGGGACAGAGCAAATGCTGATGGACATACTGTCTTCAGGGGTGGCAGGAAATGCCCTTGGATGCAATCAACGCTGGCACGGCCATGTAGATACACTAACAACACATTCAAGGTTTATAAGAGCCTCATGGGATACAAAACTGAGAAAGACGTGTCACCCAGTACAGAAATGGGACACACATCTCCACGAACACCAGCAGCAGCAGTCCAATGGATACAACTCTTTTGGAGAGAACTTAGTGTGTACACCAACAACTGTAGTAACCTCCAAGCCTGACTCAGGATTCTCATCTGGGGAGTACATGCTGAGGAAATAACTCAGAAGAAAAGAAAATTCTACGAGTCACGGCAGAATCTTTATAGGCAAAAGCCACCCAGGTGCTCAAGTGAAGACGCAGTGAGCCAATGATAACCCAACGCCCACCATGCGGAGACGCTAAGACACAGCTGTTTTCAGATGCCTACAGTGGACGGACTGAAACAGTTTTGCTCACTACACCATGACAACAAATGACAAGTAGCTGCAATAAAGTCTGGTAAAGAATATGTTTTAAGGGCTGGAGAGATGGCTCAGTGGTTAAGAGCACTGCTCTTCCAGAGGTCCTGAGTTCAATTCCCAGCAACCACATGGTGGCTCACAACCATCTGTAATGGGATCTGATGCCCTCCTCTGGTGTGTGTGAAGACAGCTACACACCAGCTACACACACTCACATACATAAAATAAATAAATCTTTAAAAAAAAATGTTTTAAAGTACGTGGTAACAGAGGTGATGTCTATACAGTGAATGGTTAGAAAATGATAAAAAGTAAACCTCAAAACAAGATCCAGGCCTTCTACACGGTCTACAAGTGTTCAGTCAGGAACAGAGTCATTTTCATTGGTCAGTAGCTGTGAAAACTAAAAGGTGCTCTTCCATTAGGAGCCAAAGCCAGAGAATAAACTGAGACCTTGACTTTTCTGTAGAAGAGCAGGTCTGACTTTCTGTATCGCAGCTGCCCGCCACCATCTGAAGCTTGAGCAGATGAAAGAAGTCCAGCCCTCCTTTCTGAGACAGTTTCTTTGTATGGCCCTGGATGACCTGGAACTCACTCTGTAGACCAGACAGTCTGCCCTTGAACTCAAAGATCTGCCTGTCCCTGCTTCACTTCCTGAGTGCTGGGACTAAAGGCGTGTGCAGCACACCCAGCTAAGCCCTTCTCTCTTAACTTCAGGAGGGTAATGCTTAAGGTACAAAGTCTGGGCCATGCTGCACAGAGAAGTTTCACCTTATCCACAATTCTTCCTGTAACTCCCATGCCATTGAGGATGGTGACATTAACAATTGTTGGCATTCCTCCATAGTAGATGGGCTGGGAGCAGTAGGGCCACATGTAGGGACACTCAGTCAGGTCGATGTAGCTAGGACTCAGGCTGAAACAAGAAGACAGTGTTACTGTAGACCACATCACAGAGCAACGCGGAAGCAGGCAACAAGCTGGGCACAGGTGGCACAGTGGGGCTGCACACAAGGGCCTGCTTGTAGGGTGCCCAGGCTGGCACTGGGGGTGTGCCCACTGTGCTGCTCCTGACTGCTACAGTGAACAGCAGAGATGCACCTTCTACAGCTGGGTTCTGTCAGCTCTATGGCAGCAGACTAGGGACTGAAGCTGCAGGAGGCTTCCGTGGCAGACACACCCATTTACCAATGCAGCCTGCTGCTAATCAGGTGGACAGCTCTGTGAAAGCCTGCTCAGGAGCTGGACAGGAAGGGAAGGCACAGGAACTCTGCGTCTAGATCCCCAGACTCCTGCACACCCAGCTGCCTTCCTCACTCACAGCAGGCGTTCTTGCTCTGGTGCACCACACACTCAGCTGAGACCCACGAAACATTCCCACAAAATGCTGAGCCTCGAGAGGCCGGGGCCTGGCGCACAGGGCTGACACAATGATCCTGCACGTTTCCATCTGTTGTGTCTGAAATGCATCTGTACCAGGCTAACAGCATTCCTAGCAAACACGGGCGTCCGTGCTATGTCAGACGTGTGTGCAGCAGCAGGCAGTGGGCATGGGCTGTTCCCGACTGTCTCTCTCTCACTATGGTGCACTCTTCTTAAGCATATCTGGGCAAACTGAATTACTACACAGAATTCTAACATTATCTTTGTGTATATATTTTCATGTGCAAGTGCACACGTGGGTATGCACATGAAGGTCAGAGGTCAACCTCAGATATTGTTCCTCAGAATGAATGCTCAACTTGTTTTGTGGGGTAGGGTGTCTCACCATGACCTGAGTCTCAGAGATCCAGTTAAGACTGGTTGACCAGCAAACTCCAAAGAGTGGGCTACTGCATTCAGCTTTTGATATGTATTCTGGGAAGAGAATCTATGACCTCATGCTTGCAGAGCAATTACTTTACAGACTGGGCACGGAGAGCCCAGAGACAGGTCCAAACACACACACGAGCCAAATGAAGCACACATAACACAAGCGCCCCCGTGGGCCTGGACCAGAAGGGCCTGTGTGGGAGCACAGGGGACCTGCAGCCAGTCTACAATGCCGTCTAGGTGTGTCACTCCAGACTGTGCAGCTAACCCTTGTGCCATCAACATGCCAACATTAGGGAAGGCTGAGAGAACTTCTGGGTTCTCAGTACTATTTGTGAAACTTGGATATAAATCTAAAATCATCTCCAAATAAAAGGTGAAAACCAGCCTTAGACCAATCACGAGAAAATAGCAGATAAACCCTCATGAAGACACTGGCTTATTACTCCAAGAATCAAAGCATAAATAACAAAGCAGGCAAACTGTCAGGGGCCAGTGACCAGAGACCAGGTTAGGAAATCACAATGTAGGGTCTGGAACCTCAATAGGTAAAAGACACAGGGGAAGCACACAGTCCAAGTGGCTACAGTGGCCCTGTCTACAAGGCCAGCGTCACACATGACTTCCAATACTGTGTCAGATCAGCTAAGCGGTCATCTCCCCCTCACCGGGAGAGTAAACAGTGTATGACAATTCTATTTTTGTAAATTTCCTACAAACGTAGATTGTTTCAAAAGCATTAACGAAATGCACATCATTCTTTTCGCTACATCCATTAAGGTCCACAGCATCAGCAGGTCCACAGAGCCAGGGCTTTGCGGGCAGCACCTGCAGAAGCAGTTTACAGTCTTACGAGTGAACCTGGGTGGGGGGCCATGACCCCAACGTCTAGCTACTATTCCCTGCAAGGGAGCCCAGGATAGGAAAGGCCTGCTGAGAATGCCGCACACACCCACCTCGCCTGCGGTTTATAGCTGCTGAGGATCTGATAGGCTCGCAGTAGATCCAACTTGCCATGGCCTTGCTCAAACATGTTGACACCAGGAAGTCTCCGGGCTGATGCTATCAAAGCTTGCTTCACACTGGCAGGATTCACTAGCTCCCGCTTCTGTACTGTGCTGGGGAAGAGAAGCAGTGTTTGTTCACTTTTCTCAGTGTAGGATGAAAGCCAAAAGCCTCCAACCGGCAAGAGAGTCAGTGTGTGGCTGCAGTCTGTGTGCTGTCTAGCCACACTTCCTGGTCTAGTGGAGCCATGAGAACACTGTGAACTCAATGATCCTTGTGACAGGCTTTACTGACCACTCGGTAAAGCTCCAGGTAACTTTGCTCAGCAGTGATGTTGTAGGCTCATGCCTATTTATACAAAACTAATAAATAATACAGTTTCCTGATAATCTGAATAAATCAGTCACACAGGTTACAAGAGGGAAAACCATCAAAAAGGTTCAAGGTCCCCAGGGAGGGTCACCTGTTGGCTGAGAGATAAAGGGAATATAGGTTGATATTGGAGAGGAACCGCACAGTTTGGCCAGGAGGAGCAGGGTGAGGGGAGTCACTGCCTCCAGGTGAGCCTTTGTCTTTGGGTTGGGATTTGGAGGCCTGAGACCACCGTGAACGCTGCCGTTAGACAGCTCCACACACTAACATGCAGCCTTGCTTGACTAGCTTGGCTCACTCTAATTCTGAAATGGTCATGTTTTCACATCTATGTATCATCTACAAATAGGTTTTAGTAACTAGTTTGTGAGAACAGTTGTCGGGCAAACTGGAAAACGTACTTTCCTATTAAGTCCCCTGAACATTAACTAATGATGACGGTTTACCTGAGAGCCAGGGCAGGATTCTAATGGGGAACCAGAGGTAAAAGGAGGCAGTAGGGCTAGGTTTTCATAAGGAGTCGAGAGTACTCACTCCACTTCCTCACTGAGCATCTACCTCACCCGTACAGGTTCCTGTCACCACCATGATTGCTGAACTAAAACAGTGGCATCTGAGTGAGGAGAGGTACACTGAAGGCTCCCTCAATGCCAGAACCACTTGTGTTGAGAGCTGCTCCTGGGAATGGCAAACACAGCCTCCTCACCTTCCCACTCACTTGGCAGGAGACAGATGATGGGCTCTACAGAGGAGTGGGAAGCCTGGCTTCCTGCTTACATTATGTGACAGGCAAAAACACACCAGTAGTTTCTGTTTCTAGAATCCACAGCGCTAGGAACAAGGGCCTACAGATTTCTTTACTCAGCACAGAACATTACCAAAGTGTGAATCTGTCTTCCCTCCTTTGCTGCTTCCCAGGGGAGAGCGAAGCAGTGCTCCCAGAAGGCACACACTTACTTCTGAGCAGTGCAGACACTTTCAAGCCCCTGGCTCTGATGTATAAGGGAAAGTCAGGCAAGAGATACACTGCTCCCATCAATACTACTAATAACACAATCTCTGCTTCTAGAAATTGAACATGCAATTATCTTAATTATAAAATGAGCATAGAATGCAAACTTCAGATATGTAGAGATGTGTGTTTATGTGTGTTATTACAACATGAAATCTCAACAAAGGCCTTAACAGAGGAGAAAGCCTGACGTCATGGGAATGCAAGTGCTTCAAAGACATAACTGAGAAAGGGAGCCCGGCCCACTGACCACACGCCAGGGCAAGCACGCTTCAGTTCTGCTCTACCACATTTTAGAAGCTGCTTCTAGTTTCATCACCTGCAGGAGGAAGGTCGGAGGACTAAGGTCCACTCCAGCTACAGATGAGAGTCAAAAGGACAGAATGCGTGGCACAGAGATACCCGTCAGTCATCAAGGACACTGGCTGGCCATCAGCACCTAAGTGGCTTCACAGCTTAGCTAAGACCATGGAAACAAAACATGAGGTGATGGCTATGTTAACCTGCTTCACAGCAGAAACCAGTTATTCTCTGAGTCCCACGACATAATGTTACATATGTTAACTTTGCACAGAACTTTAGTAAGAAAAAATATGTATTGCTAAGGAAACAGACGGTTCAGCAAGGAAACTTGCATGTCTTGTATTATCGTCGTCTGATACGTTCTAAGAACAGCCCAGCCCAGCCCAGCCCAGCCACTTCTCCATCCTGGAGCCATGGAGAGCAGTGTGCCCTGCAGGACTTCCTGGTTTACTCCAGCCTCCAGCTAGCCCAGGGGATCGTCTGCCTCCTGTGGGAGATGAGGGAGCAGAGACAGCAACGATCAGTATGCAATACTCACCTTACTAACAAGGTGACGGCCCCAGCAACCACTGGGGAGGCGACACTGGTCCCTGAGAGTGCACGGCAGCCCCCTTTCACACCAGAACCCCGCACTCCAGCACCATAGGTGACAATGTCAGGCTTCACACGACCATAGCCTCCCGGTAGTTCCTACAAACAAGGGTAGCTTGGGTTCTCATCACATCTGTAGCCTTAACCACGGAGCGTTATGTGTGAATAAAATCAGACAGATTTAAACAGTTATCTAAGAAGATGCTGGTTTGGGTCTCAAATACTCTGCAAACTGAAGACAAGCTTTAGAGGTAACATAAAAACAAAACCGCTTTAATGTTTTATAATACTAAAATAGCAAAACAAGAACAAGATAACTTTGCTAATATTTTAATAATTGCTCACTGACCTGTCACTGAGAGAACCAGCAGCCTGCTCTATTTTCTGATAATCAAGAAATACATCACAGAATCAGGAAACAACAACAACAAAAAACCCCAAAATAAAACGAACAAAAACAAAACAAACAAACAAAAAACCATTTACAAGTGTCTCCTTCGTAAGGGAAAAAATAGCACTGGTTATGATGAGCTGTTTCAAAGACTAAGGTACCACTGAAGACAGGCAGGCCTGCACAGACATCAGCTTCTCTAGAACCTAAAACGTGGACCCCAACGAGAAATACAAAGGGATTATAAACTAATTCTCTTCCCCATCCCCTGCTTTCTCTTTGACTCTCCAGACATGGTCTTGATGGGCGACACAGACTAGACGAGCTTTTCTGTACTGTTCGTACTCGGCTCCTTAGTGCAAGGACTAGAAGTACATGCCTCCAGACCTGCCCAAGAACCTAAGTGATATTCTGCTGAGAAAAAGTACACTTATTTGAAATGCAAATCTTTTCTTGGCAATCAGTAGTAAGTGGAGTGTAGATAAACGGGGAAAGCGCGAAAACACTGTTGGCCATAGCTGCATAGACAACTCAGAAATATTTCTCCATTACATGGGAAAAACAAGCCCTTGAGGAAGGCCCAGGACACCATATCTTGCACAGCTGGTGAAGGGAGCTACAGACTGACGCTGGCAGATGCTCTGCTTGTTGCTACCTGACAACACAAAGACATGCTGGGGAACACACGGAACACACAATACAGTGCAGGCCTGACTCAGAGTAGGGTCTACCAGCTCAGACCATGCATCAAGACACTGAATGGGTCCGCTCTAGGGATGGCATCATCCTGTGTGAGGGACAGACTTCGCAGCTAATGGAGCCCACAATGTACAACTGAGCTGCCATGGAAGACTATTCTGGAGTGCTGCAGGGCGTGGGGATGGGGCAGACAGGGCCTGTGCCTCTACAAAGCTGCCAACCTTTCTGGGTCCTTCTTGAGATATCTCGGAGCTTAGCACATAGTCAAATTAGAGCCACGAGACATGTTCTAGCCCCAAAGATCACTAGGGGCAGGTGCTTCCCAGTCACTCCTTGAAGGATGAAGTGCCACCCTCTGACTCCATGCAGCTTAATCCTAACACCTGCAATGGCTCTGTCAGAACCGACACCAGCTATTCTTACTGGGCTTTCATTCTGACCTCAGAACTCGCCAGCCAACGTTCTCCCAAGGGACTAAATCGTCAACCTCGGAATTTACTTAAGGCCAAAGATAACTTGAGCTTGTACTGAGGAAAGCCGCTGTCTTCCTCTTCCTCTACTTCACCTATGCTTGTGCTTCAGAAGACATGGACTGGGAAACGACCCTCAGAATCCACCCAGGATCTTCAAGACAGCTCCTCACTGAACTAAGGTGTGTGTGGATGTGCGTGTGCACTCGCACATGCACACACACAGCCCTGGCTACTTCTCTGCCTGTGTACTGACAAGACACATACAACGAAGGTTCTTAGACCAAGGGCTGTGAGTCACATTGGGCTAACACAGAAAGCATACCCAGGTAGTCATTCCCCTGGAAGAGAAGCGGGCGATGTTGTCTTCAAAGTCAATGCCACCCACTCCAATCACATCCATCTGATCAGCAGGGTTATTCAGAGTGCTGGATTGAGACACACAAAAGGAGAGGGAAAAAAGGGAATAAAAATAATTTTAAATGAGTAATTCAAACCAGGTCAAACACTCGCAGGAAAATCTAAGGCCATTTTTTAGGTCTTTTGTACAAGTGCACAGCTTTGACAGGAGGCTGCTCCTCAGGTGTCCTGTGATGCTGTGCTCGCACCTTTGTGCTGCAGCCTCTTATCCAGGCCATTTGTTGCTTCTCTTGTCACCACCTTAGCACTTGTATGTGGGGCCATCTTAAGGATTTCACTTCCGGGCTGGAGAGATGGTTCAGCAGTTAAGAGCACTGACTGTGCTTCCCAAGGTCCTGAGTTCAAATCCCAGCAACCACATGGTGGCTCACAACCATCTGTAATGAGATCTGATGCCCTCTTCTGGTGTGTCTGAAGACAGTTATAGTGTACTTATACATAAATAAATAAATAAATAAATATTAAAAAAAAAAAAAAAGGATTTCACTTCCCTGGATCCAGGTTCCCTCAGTCTCTTCTGGCCATGGGCTGTCCCAGAGCATCCATGTCAGTCTCTCGCTCATTTGCATGTTCTCACGCCAATCTGAGGCCATTCCAATGCGCCTAGTCTGTCTCTTTCACCAGAACAGACACTACCTGAGATGAGTCCAGATCCAGTTGTGTTGCCACAGTTAAACCTACTGTATGTGTGGTTTGAACGTTGGCTGGCGAGTTCTGACACTTCCTGAGGACAATGTGAGGACAGCTACCATAACCCTGCATTTTAAGTCCTAAGATAACAGACACACGCCAGGACCTCACTGCACTAGATCAGCACAAAGCTACGGTAAATGACTGACGAGAGGTTTAGTCATAGCCAGGCATGGTGGTGCACACCTTTAACTCCAGCACTCAGAAGGCTTCTCCCAGATACAGGTGGGACTAGACCCAAGGAGGATGTGCATGGGTCAGATGGTAAAAACAAGGCAAGCCAAAAGTTCTGTCAAAGAGCTGGCAAACTGCCACAGAAGAAGTCAGGAGCCACACCTATTTCTCTACACACAGCGTTAATGGGACACGGCCAAGCTTGCCCATTTTCCCATCTCCTATGGCCCTTTCACATCACAGGGACAGGGACCACCTGACCAGAGTCTACACGATTTACTCTCAACATTTCAGGAAATTTGCCAATTCAATCTAGTGTATCAAACAAGAACCATGTGGATCTTCCCTTTAGACATATTTGTCTTCCAGGAAATGACTGCAGTGTTGTAGACGAAAGGAAAGGAGTAGTAGCTGCAGCCAGGACGGATGCTCGCGGTGCTCCCCTGTGTGTGAGCATCACCTGCACAGCATCTGAAGAGCAGGCCGGAGCCCTGGGACAAGCCATGAGCTAAGGCTCAGAAGGGAAGGTCTGCAGCATGGACGGGTCCCATCACAGCTGTCTGGTCCACCAGGCTCCATTCCTGTTCATGCTAACACAGCTAAGAGAGCCAAGGCAGGAGAAGGGTCCAACAAACAACCTGGGTGACTCTGAACTGAGTGGGGCTGTCAGAAATGGGAGATGCCACATCAGGGAGAATATGTAAAGAAAGGAACAAGAAAAGCTGACATCAAATGCCCCAAAATCTGATGCTTCCTCCAGAAGAGGCACTTAGGGAAGTCCACGCCACTTACATTTATGAACCATACACAGTTCAAGAAACGTGGACCTCAAAAGGATCTTCGCACACCAGGCGGAACCACTGGCCTGCCACACAAACACCAACTTCCCATTGCTGGACTTGCCCTACGCTCTGGACGCTCTGCGTACATCTGCCTGTCCTCCAGCCAGTCTGCCTCCCCTCTGCCAGAGCTCCACGGACATCTTGGACAGATACAGTGTGGACAAATAAGCTAACGTGTGCACACGGCTAGTCCTCCCTCCTGCGCATGGCCTGAGGCACCCATTCCCTGGCATCTTCTCTCTTCCCTCAGACCACCTCACACTCTTGGTTCCAGTACAGAAATGCACCGTCCTGAGTACTCTGGTCAAGTGACAAGCACTCTGCTGCAGAAGGCTGCCTACAGCCTGCTTAGCAATGCCATCTGCACAGGAAAGTCAGAGTCCTGAGACCCTAGGTTTCTTTGTTGGTTGACTATTAGGTTTTTAAAGTCCTGGCTATGCTGGAACTCACCGTGTAGAGCAGGCTGCCGTCGGACTCACAGAGATGCCTGCCCGGGATTAAAGGTATGCGCCGCCATGCCCACAGGCCCTGGTTTTCAGTGGCGGGTGTTTGTGCCTCACACTGCTTTAACTCTAACTGGCATAGCATAAACCTTAACTCTGTCTTCTGATGCTCTCCTGACTGACCGTGTCAGCCCCAAAGGTACCCAGCACATGAGTGTCACTGTGCTTACACCTACTCTTTTGGGACAGGTAGACAGGCAACCATTTGATTTGCTTCTTTTTTTTTTTTTTTTGGAGCTGAGGACCGAACCCAGGGCCTTGTGCTTGCTAGGCAAGCGCTCTACCACTGAGCTAAATCCCCAACCCCTTGATTTGCTTCTTATACACAGCGAATCTTAAAAAAATACTCAGCACCTATTTTCCCTTACAAAACCCACTATCATAATTACTGTCTTATTTTCTTTTAAATAAGGTCTCATATAGTCCTGAACTTGAACTCCTGATCCTCCTGCCTCCAAAATCTTCCATGTACTGTGATTACAGGCATTTGTCCCCCTGCCCAGCTTCCTAACTATCTTTTGTATATGTATGGGACATATGTACATTTCGGTATGTGTAGGCGTGTATGTGGAGGCGTGTATGTGGATGTGCACACATGCTCATGTACGCTTTGTTGGCAGAAGTAAGAGGTCAGCACTGTCTTTTTTTTTTTTTTTTTTTTTTTTTTTTTTTTTGGTTCTTTTTTTTTTCGGAGCTGGGGATCAAGGGGCCTTGGTCCTAGGCAAGCGCTCTACCACTGAGCCTAAATCCCCAACCCCTCTTTTTTCTACCTTATTTTCTGAGGCAGGGTTTTTCACTGAACCAAAGCTCACTGACCAGCAAGCCCCAAGGATCACCCTCTCTTCATTCCTACCCCTAGTGCTGGGTCATAGGTACATTTGGTCACACCTTGCTTTTTATGTGGGTGTTGGAGAATCCAAACGCCCTTCCTCATGCTGACATGGAGAGCACTCTACCAACTGAGCCACCTCCCAGACCACTCTACTGTGGAGGAGAAGGGAAACAAACACTGCAGCTCCCTAAACCACAGCTAAGTTGGTTTTTTTTTTTTTAATTAACATAAAGAAGAAATCACATTTAAAATTGTTTAAACAAGTGGTGAGGACTTGGAGGTGGGGTCATTATATATTCCCTTTTAAAATGAAAAAAACCTAATGCCAAGTTTAAGACAGATATACACAGGGACACACAGAGACACACAGACTGAAGACACAGTACAGTTATTGCAAGCGAGTAAGAACCCCTCACATTACCCTGCTGGGGTAACTTACCCATAGAGAGGTCCATCATTGCCAATAGCAGAAACCATGATTACATTGTTTGCTGTTAATTCCCACACCTACAAAATAACCAAGCATTTAGTTAATGAGTGCTAGTAACACTAAGCCACTGTCCTCCAAACTGTGGACCCTCCCCCTCCAAGGCAGTGCTAGGCCAGGGGTGGGTACATGGGACAAGATTCTGGAGGACAATTTCATGAACCTGGGGCTGGACAGTGCACAGCACACTGTCCCAGGTGCAAGGTCAGGAAAACAGTTTAAACAGAAAGGCATCAAGGCACCAGGGAGGCAGTAATGGTCCTTTAAATATCTGTTCCCAGGCTCGAACCCACTGGGTTTGTGACATGCAAGTTTCTGAAGTTCATGTCATAACCATCTGTTTCACAAAGCTGTCATCTCCTCAGTAGAAATGATGACTATCGCAGGTATAAAAGCACAGGACACCCACCCAACACGCTGCCCTTCAGCCAATTGACCGACCTTGTCAACAAAGGGGTGATCCATGAAGTCAGGCCCGCCGATGCTAAGGTTCAGAACGTCAATTTTCTTTAGGATGGCATAGTTGAAGGCATCCAGAAACCAAGACGTGTAAGACACCTGGTAAATAGAAACCGTGGTCCCTTGAGGGCCTCAGTGAAGTGTAAGGAGCTACGACAGCTCTGGTTTCTAAGACAAGCACACTCTTCAAAGCACAGTAAGTCCCAAGTAAAAGTACTTTAGAATGCAAATATTACACCCACAAACTAAGTCCTCTAACTAGAACCAAGGGAGTGAGCTGTTGTATACTGTCTCTCCCCCAGGGGCAACAGGGTCTACCTTACAGTATGCCTTCCAGGATTAGCCCAAGCGTCTAACTGCCCTTATAAAAGTGCTCATTCTAGGACACTGCTGTGATGTTGACCATTACAGCATCTAACACCCTTCATTCCTAAAAAGGACAAACAGGAGCAAGCACAGTCACTTCACAGATCCCAACACCAGTGTTCAGCTCCCCTACTTCCCTTACGTTATGTAAATTAAACTACTTTTTGGAATACTTCTGTTGTTTTTGTTTGTTTTTTTAAATACAAGCTAAGACAGGCATGGTGGCTAAGAATTGTAACCCCAGCATTTAAGAGGCAGCAGCAGGGTCAGCCTGGGCTACATATGAGTTCCAGAGCAGTCGGGCTACAGAGTAAGAGCCTGTCTCAAAAGCTAAAACAAAGACTAACAACAAAACCACAAAACCACGTTCACAGTGAACAGAGTAGTGCAGTGAGGAAGTAACTTTAACGACCTTGTAAAGTTAAGCTGCATGCTGACCTGTGAAAGAAATCCTAAGGCACAATGTAAGCAGCTAAGAACACTCCCCACAGAGAGGTGGGGACTGAGCTGAAATCCACTGCCTTTTGATGTGTTGGAGCTCGAAAATCAAATTTAAAAATGAGGGCTTGAGAGATGGTTATTGTTGTGACCACTAGGATCAACTGTCAACTTGAAGAATCTAGAACCAACTGGGAGATGGGCCTCTGGTCATGCCAGGGGCAGTTATCTTCATTATATTATGTCACACAGGAAGACTCATTTTAATTGTGTGTGGGTCCACAGGGCAGGGCTCCCTAGAGAAAGAGAGAAGAGCACTAGTTGCATTCATTGTTCTTCTGCTTGCCGACTGTGGAAGCTTGTGACCAGCTACCTCAAAATTCCTGCCACCCACTTTCAGCCCATGATAAACAAAACCTTCAATTGGGAGCCAAAATCAATCTTTTCTCCATTAAGTTGCTTGTGACAGAGTATTCTGTCACAGCCACTGGAACAAAAACTAAGTGGGTCAATAGCGTGCTACACAAATATGAATCTGATGCACACACTAGGATTTGGGTGTAGTGGTTGAAATCTCAGAACTGGGGAAGCAGATGCCTGGCGCTTCTTTGCAGCCAAAGCAGCCTATTGGGCAAGCTCCAGGTCCCAGCTGTTAGACTGGATCCCATAGCCTGAATCAGACCAGACCCCTGTAGCTCTCTCTGGAAGAGCTGAGCAATCCACACAGTGACTTGACAGCTCTCAATTGATGTTACCAAGCTCCTTCTTGCCTTGTATGCTATACTGAACTAAATCACGATATGAAAAGTACTGCTAACCCGACAATCTCTCTGCTCTTAGGATGCACTTATTAGGGAAGTGGTCGGAAAGCTGCTCTCTAAAGAGCCTCTTCTGGCGTACCCCACCTGAGGAGTGAGTCCCCTCTATCCTTACTTCTTTAGTCTCACTCTTAGTAAATAATGCCGCTCTCCAAGATCTAAAGGGAAGCAAGCCTCTTTCCGTCTAAGGCCCGTAATGCTTAGATCTCCTTATACCAAATTGTTTCCGTCTGATGTCTCTCTCCCCAGAGAAGGAGATTCATTCCCTTACGAATGGCATCTTATGAAGGGACTGTGTCACCCCTTTCTAAACCAACTGCTGCTGCTCTTCTCTTTGCACCAATGAGAGATCTTGTCTCCAGTGACAAGGTAAAGCCAGGCATGGTGGTACATGCCTTTAATCCCAGCACTCAGGAGGCTGAGATAGGAGGATCTCTATGAATTCTTGAGTTTGAGGCCAGCCTGGTCTGTATAAGTTCCAGATTAGACAGGGAAAGACAGTGACCCTGTCTCAAACACAAAGAAAAATAGAAAGGAAAGGAAAAGGTGAACAGTATTGTTTAGACTAACACACGGTCTCTACATAAACCCACATAAATGACTACTATGAATTAAATCCCCCCCAGTGTTGGGGAAGGACGGGCAGAAGGTAGAATGGCGTGAGACCACAGTGAGGTACACAGTACAATAAAGAAGGCTGTCACTGCGGCACATTGCCCTCACCTCTGACCACTCATGCAGGGCCTCACTCAAGGCCCTTCAAACCCGTACCTGATTGTTGGTAAAGACCCTGAAGATGTGCAGCTCTGCATCTGGGGCAAATCCTTGGCACTCTCTCATGCTGGCAATCACACCTGCAACGAATGTGCCATGGCCCAGCCCTGAAGCCACAGAAAAAGAAGTCCCATGAAGACAGCTGAGGACATACAAGGTACAGCACCCACAGCCAATGCCCACACTCGCTTGGTCTTAGAAATACCTCGGCGGCTTCTGCTGTGGCCCCCCCGCCCCCCTTTACTCCTAACACCACTGTGCCTGTCTCTTTTGTGATTGGCTCCACAGGGAGCCTTCCTCAGCAGGTACCACCTTCTTGAGCTTCTGAGGACCTGGGTTTGTCTGTGAATCAGAGGCCAACTCACAAGTGCTGGCCTCCAGACCAGGAGCTGTGTCCTCCTCTGACTGGGACCTACCATCGTCCAGGGTCCGCTCATTGGTCCAGTTGGTTCTTTCCTTCACATTCTTGAAATGCGGATGCTTCTCACTGAGCCCAGTATCAAAAACAGCAACCCTGACATTAGCACCTTAACCCATAAAGAGAAAACAACAATCACATTGGGAGAACTACTCTTTCTTGATTTCTACTCATAAATGCACCATCCCTTTGAGGGAGCCACAGAAAAGTTCAAACTCAATGCTCTGCAATCCATTCCCAGGTCCCAGATAATAGGAGAGATGCTTACCAGTCATCCTCCGACCCTAACATGCATGCCACAGCATACACCCCTCACCCCCTACACTCATGTTCACATACATACATGTACTCAAGTAAAATAAAAGTCACAGATGCTGGGCTTAAGAGGCAAACGCAGGGAGAGCTAACTGTACCGAGCTCCACACCGGGTAAGAAGGACAGATGTATATGGTGGCAGATCTGTGGCAGGGCAACCTAGCAGATGGCCTCCCTGAATGTTGTCCGAGTCCCTGGTCTGCAGAATCCCTGGTCTACAACACACACCTGTGTATCCCATCTGCCAAAGCACATCTGCCTGCAATGTCTGGGCAACCTGGCGAGGAATGGCTCTCAGCAATCGTCGACTTGAATGTCTTCCTGTTGCATGCCAGAATCCAGAGCCCAGGGAGAGACTGGCTCTTTTCAGGGGACGTGATGACTGCCACTTCTGGCTCCACCGGGTCTCATTACAGGGCACAATGGGGTCGGCTAGAATCAAGAAGAACAAGATCAGAGACCAAGAGAAGTACACACACTGTGTCACCTTGAAGTCATGTTTCAGGATG
Organism: Rattus rattus; assembly: GCF_011064425.1. Taxonomy (NCBI): domain Eukaryota; kingdom Metazoa; phylum Chordata; class Mammalia; order Rodentia; family Muridae; genus Rattus; species Rattus rattus. Next base: position 39,188,217 of record NC_046170.1, read on the forward strand.
TTTCTCAAGGCAATCACAACTATAGGGCAGACTTAGGTGCCATGCTATTCCCAAATGATTCTTAGAGTTCTGTAACCACGGGTACATAGGGAAAGACTTACAGCAACCTTTATAGAAGCCCTGTCGGGGGTCCTGGTAATGCACATCTGTAACCAGCACTAACAAGGCTGAAGCAGCACTACAAGTTTAAAGTCAGCCTAGGTTGTACTGCAAAACCTTGTGTCAAATAAACAAACCTTCTATGACACCAAAACACTAAAGATAAAAATCATTCTCCCCAGTGGCCTATCCTTGGGATGACAGAAAAGAGAGAAGTAGCCCAAGTGCTGGCCCTGGCATATCAGCAGCTGTTACGGTGCTGCACTCTGCACAGGAGAAAGCTGCCTCCCACACTAAGCACCTCAGGCCAGACTGCAGCAAGCAATTTACACTATGATTTGCCCCAAACTCAGTCATTTCTTGTGTTTCCAATTTCCCCTTTCAAAAACTAAAAGAATCAGGAAGACAAGAAGGAGGGTTAGAGGTGATGGAATACTTTACCTTGTGGGTACGTTTACTAAGATCTGTCAAACTGAACACTTAAATGATGAATTTTATCTTATCACCCTGTACAAAGCTTAAGTACAAGTGGATCAAGGACCTCCACATCAAACCAGATACATTCAAACTAATAGAAGAAAAAGTGGGGAAGAATCTCGAACACATGGGCACTGGAGAAAATTTCCTGAACAAAACACCAATGGTTTATGCTCTAAGAACAAGAATCGACAAATGGGATCTCATAAAACTGCAAAGCTTCTGTAAGGCAAAGGACACTGTTGTTAGGACAAAACGACAACCAACAGATTGGGAAAAGATCTTTCCCAATCCTACAACAGATAGAGGCCTTATATCCAAAATATACAAAGAACTCAAGAAGTTAGACGGCAGGGAGACAAATAACCCTATTTAAAAATGGGGTTCAGAGCTAAACAAAGAATTCACAGCTGAGGAATACTGAATGGCTGAGAAACACCTAAAGAAATGTTCAACATCTTTAGTCATAAGGGAAATGCAAATCAAAACAACTCTGAGATTCCACCTCACACCAGTCAGAATGGCTAAGATCAAAAACTCCGGTGACAGCAGATGCTGGCGAGGATGTGGAGAAAGAGGAACACTCCTCCACTGTTGGTGGGATTGCAGACTGGTACAACCATTCTGGAAATCAGTTTGGAGGTTCCTCAGAAAATTGAACATTGCACTACCTGAGGACCCAGCTATACCTCTCTTGGGCATATACCCAAAAGATGCTCCAACATATAACAAAGACATGTGCTCCACTATGTTCATAGCAGCCTTATTTATAATATCCAGAAGCTGGAAAGAACCCAGATGTCCTTCAACAGAAGAATGGATAAAGAAATGTGGTACATCTACACAATGGAGTATTACTCAGCTATCAAAAACAATGACTTCATGTAATTCATAGGCAAATGGAACTAGAAAATATCATCCCGAGTGAGGTAACCCAATCACAGAAAAACGCACATGTTATGCAATTGTTGATAAGTGGATATTAGCCCAAATGCTTGAATTACCCTAGATGCACAGAACACATGAAACTCAAAAAGGATGACCAAAATGCGGATGCTTCACTCCTTCTTTAAAAGGGGAACAAGAATACCCTTAGGAGGGAGGCAAAGTTTATAACAGAGACTGAAGGAACACCCATTCAGAGCCTGCCCCACATATGGACTATACATATACAGCCACCAAACTAGATAAGATGGATGAAGCAAAGAGATGCAGGCTGATAGGAACCGGATGTAGATCTCTCCTGAGAGACATAGCCAGAATATGGCAAATACATAGGTGAATGCCAGCAGCAAACCACTGAACTGAGAACAGGACCCCCGTTGAAGGAATCAGAGAAAGGACTGAAAGAGATGAAGGGGCTTGAGACCCCATATGAACAACAATGCCAACCAACCAGAGCTTCCAAGGACTAAGCCACTACCCAAAGACTAAACATGGACTGGCCCTGGGCTCCAACTGCAAAGGTAGCAATGAATAGCCAAGTAAGGGCACCAGTGGAAGGGGAAGTCCTTGGTCCTGCCAAGGCTGGACCCCCAGTGAAAGGGATTCTTGTGGGGAGGGTGGTAATGGGGGGAGGGTTGGGAGGGGAACACCCACATAGAAGGGGAGGGGGAGGGACTAGGGGGATGTTGGCCTGAAAATCAGGAAAGGGAATGACATTTAAAATGTAAATAAGAAATACCCAATTTAATAAAGATGGAGAAAAAAATGATGAATTTTAATACCTGAAAAGAAAAAAAATCTTTTCATAGGGGTTGGGGATTTAGCTCAGTGGTAGAGCGTTTGCCTAGCAAGCGCAAGGCCCTGGGTTCGGTCCCCAGCTCCGAAAAAAAAAAAAAAAAAAAAAATCTTTTCATTATAATTGTTTTAAAAAAAAAAAATCAAAAAGTAAAAGGGTGCTAGAGTGGTGGTCACAGCTTTAACCTCAGTTCTTGAGGCAAAGGCAGGCAGAGCTCTGAGCTCAAAGCCTATTTGGTCTACAGAGTGAGTTCCAGGACAGCCAGGGCTACAAAGAGAAAGCCTGTCAAAGCCTGTCTTGACAAAAACAAAACAAATACATAAAATAAAATGAAATGAAAGTAAGATACTATTAGGAGTTTTCATTTTACCTTTAAAGGTCTATGTTAAACCGAAAAAACAAATCATAATTTTTTTTTTCTTCTCTTTTTTTTCGGAGCTGGGCTTCCCTAGCAAGCCCTCTACCACTGAGCTAAATCCCCTACCCCACAAATCATATTTTTAAAGTGGAAGCATGGGCAACTGTTTTGTATCAGCTCTCTCCTTACATGGGTCCCAGGGGCTGAACTCGGATTGCCCAACCTACATGGCACGAACCTTTTCCACTGAGCCACCTTGTCAGGCCTCAAATCAGTTATAAGAACAAGCCTGTACTTACTCCTCCAACAGGACTGTTCTAAAGCAAAGGACTCTCGTTCTCAAGGCTCCCAGACCAACCCATAAAGAAAGGGGTCCCAGAAAAGAGACTGTCGGTTCCATAATGTAATCTATGTGCATCAAGTCTCCCCAGGGTGACTCTAGTCTTAACACCAACAGAAGGGACAATTCCAGAATTCCGAATGAGAATATTTCAATGATGGGAGTGGTCTGCTTTACTGGACCTACAACAGAACAAAGCACTCTAAGAAAATCAAAACAGAGAGAGGCAGACTGTGTCATGTGAATAACCACTGAAAAAACTGGGGAACATCAGCTTGGACAGAAGAAACTGTTAAGAGGAACAGCAAGACATCGGCAAATAGCAGAGAGATGATGCCCTGATTGAGGTCACTACTGCTGTGATGAAACACCATGACCAAAGCAACTTGGGGAGGAGAGGCCTCAGTCAGCTTACACTTCCAGGAAACAGTGAGGGAAGTCAGGACAGGAACCCACACAGGGCAGAAACCTGAAGGCCGGAGTGATGAGTTCCTCCCAAAACAGCATAAAGCTGCTTTTCTCAAGAGAATGCTGTCCACTGGGCATGGCAGTTCAAGCCTGCAATCCCAGCACGTGGGAGGTAGAGGCAGGAGCACACTGAAGGCCAGGAGTTCAAGGCCAGCCTCAGCTTCAGCGTGAATCTGAAGCCTGAGCTACAGCAAACCCTGTCTCAGAAAACAAAACAAAGACGTTGCCTGTCAAGACAACATTCTCCACTGGAGAACTGTGAAAAGGACGCAGGTGTCCCCAAATCACCTCAGTGTCTCTGCGGTGTAAGCCAAGCACTGGTATGGCTTGTGCTGAGCGTACTCACATTCAGCAAACTTCAGGGAACGAAAGACTTTCCGCTGGGGTGTCACCCGCTTGATGTTTGGGTGATCTTCAAGTGTGAGCAGCCCCGCCTTCTGCTTCTCTTTTATCTGAATCACCTCAAAATCACTAGGGTAGTCACTGGATGGGTTGTTCCGAGGTATTATTCTCCAGTTGTCCACTTCACTGCTTTTTAGAGCACTTGAAATAAATGAGTTTCTAGCTTTGGCTGTGAAGTATCCGTTGAAAGCCACGATATATTCTGAAATCAATGCCACAGTAAGCATAAGTACTTATACACGTAAGAGAGTGTCTTACACTTACTCTGAATCTCTCTTGGCAAGAGAACATGCACCTCAAAGCCCACAGCAAAGTAAGAGCAAGAAGAAAGGAATGTAAAACGCCACAGGCGGCGGCATGCAGAGCTCTGGTAAAGCTGACTCAGGCACATTTCAAATCACACGAAATACACTTCAAAACCAGATACCTGTGCATTCTTTAAAAGTAAGTGTGGGTCTGATGAGATGGCTCAGTAATTAAGATAACTCTATAATCAAAATACATTTTAACACACACAAACCAGAGGGGCTAGAGAGATAGACGGCTTAGGGGTTGAGTGCTTACTGCTCTTAGAGAAGGTCCTGGGTTCAGTTTCCAGGCCCCATGGAGCAGCTCACAACCACCTACAACTCTAGTCCCACAACCTTCGCTGGCCAAGTGCCAAGCTCTCATGTGATCCGCATGCAGGCAAAACATTCATGCAAACTTAAAAGAATAAATAAGGTAAAATAAGATAAAACCTCCATATCTACTAAAATTCAACTAGAGTAAAGAAATGTAGTTTCCTGCTAGGAAGAGGAATTCAGAGAATATGCAGCTGTCTGCTCTACGGAAGGTGAAGACAAAGTTCCGGATCAAGACAAACTTCCTGCTCTGCCCGTCTGCCCGAGGCCTGACCTCCAAAACCTCAGCTGAGCACCTGCATCAGCTCCCTCCGCTACAATGGTGCAGTCAGCTCTAATCCAGGGCAAACGCCTTAGGCAAAGGTTAATGTCGACATGGCATGCACTCAGCCTAAGCCAGTATTTATACTAAGTTTGAAAACAGTGAGATGGGAGGCCCAACAGTGAATAAAGTCCTTACCATATTCCACCACAGTTGAGGAGAATTCCACCTTCAAAGTCAGGTGGGAACAGCTGGGGCATGGGCCTTTTCAAAAGCTTTCTTCCCCAGCCTGTCACCCAGATGCTTTTTCCCACAGAGCAAAACCACCAGCAGAAGAAGCCAGATGTTGACGAGCTTCATGGTCCTAAGTGATTATGGTCATAAAATTGCATAAATTCAAATTGCACTAGGCTCTTCCTTGATCAGAAGTGGATTTCTGTTTTGGCTAAAAGCTGCAACCTTACTGATCAGCCATCCTACAGACTTGTCCAACGTAAAGAAAACCTCAGTCCCATGGTCACCCACGGCTTGGCCCAAAAAGAGGCTTTCATTTCTTTCTCCGCTTCTTCTCCATCTTGGACAGGGGCTTCTCTCATTAGGGCCGAGTCCACTGAGTCCTAAACTCCATTTGTACCACAGACCCAAATCTAGCAGGAGCCCAAGCCACCGCTCTGAGCCGATCTGAAACAAAAACAGCACACAGAACATCAGTAGCATCCCGACCCAGCCAGCTGTGGCAGTTCCAGCTGCATTTAAATGGAAGGATCAGACTTTTCTCTCAGACAGCTGTGGACACAACACGACGCCCCAGTACTTTGTTTATATTTCCTTACTCCTCACTGCTTTCATGGAAACAGTCTGACAGCTCTAAGAAGTAAAGGGAAAAATAAGAGAGAAGTGAAGAACGAGAGCTGACAGGAAGCAGGCGAGCCCCTATCCCCGCAAAGGCCAACCCTCATGTTCTACCCTTCACATCTTCCTCAGACTGACGGCTTCCTGTCATCTGCAGCTCTCTATCGTCCGGTGCCCGTCAGCATCTACAATTATTCACAGAAAAGCATACTCCTTACTTTCTGCTGTAGATTATACAGCATCTGATGCCTCCTTATAATTTGTCTGCTGGAAGGAATGAAGTCACTCTTCCCCTTTGTAAATATGTATTTTAATGGGCGTTGTTTTGAAACTGTAAACAGCAGAAATTTCCTTAAGCTTCCACTTTATTTGTGTTGTCTGTTTTCCCACTTTGAATTTTCAGAGAGTTGTAATCTGTTACTCATTATATATTGTGAAGCTAGATTGTCAATTTCTACATGATGTACTCTGTGTGGAAGAGATAGCTGATGTTTACAAATTAGGCCCCAAACAAAGAAACAAAGAAATGGAAAGGAATGAAATGACCTTTTCCACAGGAAATAAACAGCTGAGCTTTCTTCATAGCATATGCATAATCCCAGCACTTGGATGCAGAGGCAGAAGACATCTGAATTTGAAGCTAGAGTGATCTACAGAGCAAGTTCCAGGACAGCTATGACTACACAAAGAAACCCATAGGTAACCACTCTTCTCCAGTTGGTTCTGGGAATTAGGGCACAAAAACTCAACACCACAGGACACAATGCCATCATCACTCACTGTGGCAGGCCATTTTATTGAGTGCTTACCTAATGAGACAAGGCCAGGTGCTGTAAAGGGGGATGTGGGGAGGGAGAGAGTCAGGGACACAGTGCTCTATGTGTGAGGAAGCAAAGGAGACCAACCACAAACCAACCACCAGGCCAAATGTAGGAAAGGACGATGTCAGAGTAGAGGCCACCTAAGCTGAGTTAAAGTCCCTTCAGGAGTGACAAGAAGTTTAGCTGCACAGAAGGTACAATGGAGAGAGAAGTGGTGCATCTGGGGACCAGGAGAACACAGAATACACCTAAGGATCAGTGTGAGGAGGAGGGCGAAAGATGGCGTGGAGGAGAGAGTTTTAGCAGGTACCAGGCTGGAGCAGGGCATTCTAGAATGCAGACGTCAGCAGCCAAGGGAAGTGAGCATGAAACGCCAGAGAACAAGGCTGCTGAGGACCTGCTCATGGCTCTGCACTGTACAGCTGGAGCTCGGGGTACTGGACAAACCAGGGCAGAAACCTCTGACCTCAGCTTCTCTTCCAGTGTGGGGAGATACAGAAGAAACAAGCAAGGAAGTGCAGCTTAGCTGATGGTGAGTGCTATGCTTGGGAACAAAGGAAGGATGGGAGCAGGACAGCTGAGAGGGCTGCCTGTCAGCCACGGTGCCACAGAAGCCCTGGAGAAAGGACTTTTAAGTGGAACGTTAAAGGAAGTAGTTTGGAGTGAGAAGAAAAGCAAAGAGGCTGGTGTGGCTGAGCAAAATGCAGAAGGGGAAGGGAGAGGAGATAAAGAACTGGGGACAGTCCAGGGACAGCTCTGTATATCACATAGGAACTCAGGTCTTACTCTGAAAGGGATGAGAAGGCACAACAGCCTTCTAGGAGCAATGAGTACAGGGGACAGGGGACAGGGCTATGGAAGACCATGGGTTAAATTACCCAGGGAGAGAAGATGCTGACTTAGACCTTGCGGATCAGTAGGTGGAGTCAACAAACTTCTGATAACCAGACCTGGGAGAATGCAGGTGAGGAATCAAAGTTACAGGGTAACTCTGCCTCTAACAGGGATGGAGAAGAATATGGAGGCTGGCTCAGGGGAACACCCACACTCACACCCACATGGTGGAAACTATGTAATCTTGGGCCACCCAGCACCTCTTCTTTGGGGAAGATGACAAAGAACAGGAGATACCAAAAGAAAAGGGAAATCAAACTTCCACAAGGAGAGTCTGGCTACTGGATGAATCTAATGGCTTAGTTTTTGGAGGGAGAGGGAGATGCCTCAGCAGATAAGGGCACTTGCTGCCGAGCCTGACCACCCGACTCCATCCCTGGAGTCTACATGGTAGAAGGCAACTGACTCCCCATGGATGCCCCTCTGACCTCCACACTAGTACCCCCTCATACACAGAGTAAAGACGTGGTTTTGAATTTCATAAAAAATGTCACTGATTCCTTCCAGAAAAAGGTTACACTAAGTGAACAGGCGGCCCTGGTCTGACTGCACTCTACCAAGCCCTGTCTACTCCAGGAACCAGCTCTCCAAACCCACCAGTGGTAGAAGGAAAGTAAGGATAAAAGGAAGCCGCTTCAAGTACAAAAGTCTCCTGGGATAAATGAGAAGGCTGGAAATGACAGAAAACTCAAGCAACCCTGCTGTTCAGAGATAGGCACCCTGTCTACTGTCCTCCAGGGTGAGAAGTCCAGGCTCTTGGAAGACATTGCAGTGACAGCCTGTGGTGGAAATGACAGCCTGAGGCCTCTACAGGTTCCCAATCCTGGAAGAAGGCTCAAATCATTTTCCTTTCTGGCTTCTAATTCACTACTCAATTTTCAGAGGAGAGTGCATAGGGCCGGGGTGCAGGAAGCCAAGCACTTACCATTAAACCCTGTGCTCTTGGGCCTTCCTGTGTGTTTAGAGAGATCCTGACCCACAGACATGTCCAGTGCAGCTTTTAAAGAACAGACTGCACTTCAGGGCTCTAACACACATCTACCTGTATCAACAACCCATGGTGCCCAAGACACGACCCCAATCAGTATACATGAGCTACAAGACTTGCTCATTAGCCAGTGACAAGCAGGAGTGCCACAACAGACATTAGTTACACAGACAGGTACATGTACACAGGCTCACACAGAGAGAGAGAAAACAACTAACTTGTCCTTCCCTTTCTGAGTTAGCATGCTGAGAACAAGGCCACAGAGACCCAGTGAGAATGGAGTCCAGAAGGTAAGAGAGTGTATGAGAAGGCTATCAATAAAACAAGCCATTCAATAGTGAGCTGAAACCGAAATGCTGGTACAAACTCCGGGTTTTCAGATGTACCTAGAGAGATGCAGAAATAAGCAAGTGCACATCTGAATACACACCTCATCTACCACGAGGACACAGCAGCAGTGCCATGCACTGTACCCCAGGAAGGAGTTCTACCATGTGCCCAGATGGCTCAGTACCATTCTCTAGGAAAAGAAGTTGGGCTCCTTGAAGAGTAACTCAAGGGCAGGTCGGGCTAGATGAAATGACTCTGGGGCCCTGTAGCAGACAATGAGGCAGTGCTCGCTGAGAAAAAGGGGATATGCTATATGCTGCCAGAAGGCAGGGTGGAGGGATTCTCCCTAGTCAAATCTGGGACAATCTAGCTTCACAATATATAATGAGTAACAGATTACAACTCTCTGAAAATTCAAAGTGGGAAAACAGACAACACAAATAAAGTGGAAGCTTAAGGAAATTTCTGCTGTTTACAGTTTCAAAACAACCCCCATTAAAATACATATTTACAAAGGGGAAGAGTGACTTCATTCCTTCCAGCAGACAAATTATAAGGAGGCATCAGATGAACCCCAAGGGCCATTTCATGAAGCGACTTCCCACTCACCAGATACTCACTAGTATCTAGTAAATAGATATGCCAGTGGACAGCACTGACTAAAATGAAATGGGAGTGTGGCTGGCCATGGGGATCTACTGGTGACCGGTTCCAATCCCAAAACCCCTATAGTTTAAGAATATGGAAATCCTTCACATAAAATGGCAGAGCACTTCCATAGACACTGTGTGCATCTACTCATATACTGTAATTTATACCAGATTATTATAATGCCTAAAAATGTAAATGCTAATTGGTAAGGCTATATTGTCCAGAAAACAAGGCATGCTTCGTACCTACACATGCTGAACAGTCTGGTTTTTAAAAGTTTTATCTTGGGGTTGGGATTTAGCTCAGTGGTAGAGTGCTTGCCTAGGAAGCGCAAGGCCCTGGGTTCGGTCCCCAGCCCGGAAAAAAAAAGAAAAAAAAAAAAAAAAAAAAAAGTTTTACCTTGTGCATGAGTGTTTTATGCGCACGTACCACAGTGTGATGCCCACAGAGGTCTGAAGAGGGCGCAGGATCCCCTGGTACTGGAGTTACAGTGGGTTTGTGCTCTTACACCCCCACATAGTTTCAATCTGCAATGGGCTGAAATATGTGGATGTGGGGTTGGGATACTGGGTGGGGGCACTCTAGCTCCCATTCTCCAGGCAGTCATGTTTTCTGAAAGGCTTCAGTTAAAATATTCTGTTCAAATTAGCTTTAATGCTTTTTTTTTTTCTTTTTTCTTTTTTTCGGAGCTGGGGACCGAACCCAGGGCCTTGCGCTTGCTAGGCAAGCGCTCTACCACTGAGCTAAATCCCCAACCCCGCTTTAATGCTTTTACTATTTATATTGTAAACAAACAAAAAACTTTCTGGGAAAAAAGGTGAAGCACCCAGAATACAACTCATATTAAATAATTCAACAAATCTAGTAAGTATTCTTGTGTTCTTAATTTTTTAAATCTCAATTGTCAACATGCACTAAAACACTTAGAACTGTAAATAAAAGATCCCTCACCAGGAATAAAAACTTAGAACTTATATAGCATTACTTGGTAGCAGGCAGGATTCTAATTCACTGTCTTGTGATAACTCACACTTTCAGGTGAGAAAACAGGCCTAAATGAGGGATGCTCTTGCTGCACCTACACCCTGTCGCTAAGTGGGAAAGCTGTCTGGGAACCCCAGTGTCTGAGTCACATTCTTCAGAGGAAAGGAGCCTGATATTTTAAAAATACCCCTCGGAACTCAGCCCAACACGCGTGAACCTGCAAGCACACTGTCTCTCCCAGGGTGTGCAGGACCGCAGGCAGTGGGGAAGAACGAGACTACGTAAGCATGCAATAGGGAACTGACCATGGATGGAGGAAAGATTATGGTTTGTTTGCACTACACAGTGCCCTGCAGCAACTTTTTGAACTAGAATGTCTTGAACAAGACTGAACCATGGTCCCCCACAGATGTCCACATCCTGACCCCCAGAACCTGTGGATGTGACTATATACCAAAACTCAGCAGGGTATGAGCACCCTAAGCTGGGGAAGCCTTCCTCCACTCTCAAGTCACTCTAAGGTCTCGGTACAGCTAAGTGAATGGTTCAGAAGTAGGACAAGGAAAGCCAGGGTGTGGCTTTGTTAGAAATCAAGGCCAAGGAATATAGGTGGCTTCTATAAACAGAAGGAACCGGATCCCTCCTGAGAGCCTCCAGAAGGAACCAGCTGTCAACACTGACTCTAGAGACTCACTTTGGACTTCTGACCTCTAGAATGATTAAGTGGTTGGAGCTAGTAATAGGACAAGGAGCTAATGAAGTATTAAAGAAATCAATTCATGTACAGAATGGTCCAGATTTTGCACATATACCTTCCCCTCTGTGAGACAGAGTCTTGCTACATAGTCCTGGCTATCCTGGTTCTCAAGGATCATCCTGGATAACCAGGATCCAGGATGGCCTCAAACTCAGATCCACCTGCTTCCACCTTCTAAGTGCTAGCAAACTTTGACCTTTAAAACTGCATCCACTGGGTTGGAGAGCTGGCTCAGTGATTAAGAGCACTTGCTGTTCTTGCAGAGGACACAGGTTTGATTCTCTGCACCCACATGGTGGTTCACAACCAACTGTAACTCCAGTTCAAGGGGATTCATCACTCTCTGCTTCCCTCTGTGGACACCGGTAAGCACATCATGAACACACAGACATTTAAGCAAGATAAAGGTTAATTTATAAAAGTTTTTTACTGTATGTATGTACACTGGAAAAAATACCTAAGGAAAGGCAACTAATAAAGCAGTAAAGTGCTGCAGCAGGCGACTTGTTCTTTTCCACTTTATTACGTCTTCGTAGTTTACAAAGAGCAGTTATTGTTTTTATAATTAGACAAATCATATTGCTTATTATTTTAAATATATCCTTTAAAATAAATTTTAAATGAGGAGCTACATTTCCTGGTAAGGCAGAAGCACAAAACTTCAACTGTGAGCCGAGGGTGATGGTGCGCACCTTTAAACCCAGCATTCAAGAGGCAGAGGCAGGAGGATCTCTTGAGAGTTCAAGGCCAGCCTGGTCTACAGAGTGAGTTCTAGGACAATCAGAGCTACAGAGTGAGACCCTGTCTCAATGACAAAAACCAACCGTGTCAGACTTCCTTACTTTGGTGTGGAGTGGTCTTAAGCTACTCCTCTCCAAGTTGTCCCCACACATCTGTCCACAGTGACCTTCCCAGCTACAGGAGAACCTGGAGCTCCTCATGGCTCCTTCCAGCAGGGACGCCGTTCTACTTGCAGGACCTCTTGAGGCTGCCCCTGAGTTCACCAAGTAGTGATGAGACTTAATTCCCAGGCATCCCTGTAGAAGACCTGGTTATCTTCTATGAAAAGCATACCCTAGGGCTGGAGAGATGGCTCAGCGGTTAAGAGCACTGGCTGCTCTTCCAGAGGCCTGAGTTCAATTCCCAGCAAACACATGGTGGCTCACAACCATCTGTAATGGGATCTGATGTCCTCTTCTGGTGTGTCCAAAGACAGTGACAGTGTGCTCATAGACATAAAATAAATAATGCTAAAAAAAAAAAACCCATACCCTAAAGAAAGCCTTTCCACCCGTGGCTTCCCGAGTGTGACTGCACTGCTCATATGGGTGGACTCAAGATGAGCCTGACTTCAAATACTGCCTGGGAAAGAAAGACACCTGCACATCAAGGATAGATGCAATGGAGTGCAGTATGTGAGAGGAGAGTGAGCAGCAAGGGGCAACTACTACTCCTTTCAGCTCTGAAATTCTTTTTACAATGTGCACATTGTTAGAGAACACTCCCAAGATTACACTTCTGAGTATAATTTAAATTTATCTAAAGTTATTTGCTTGAATATAATTTTAAAATCTAATTCAGGTGAGAGGAAATGACCCATATCACAGTCATCTAATTATGCCACCATGCCCTGCCTCTTCATGAACGAGTTTACTGAAATAACTCTAGTGAAGGCTGTTTAAACCATGAAAGGGCACCATTCAACTTAATTAAAAGTTGGCTGGAAAATGATCTCTTTTGAAACTCACATACTTGGCTGGATTCCCACTGTTTAACAGGCTAACAATTAAGCAGTGCCAGAAGATACACTCTTAAAATAAAGGTGCATATGGAAGCCTCAATGAGCCAACACTGTTTAGTGCTGTGTGAACAGAGAAGTGCAGAGTTTGCTCTTGGCTCCTAGTCTCTGCACATCTAACAGGTACCAGAACCACAGACTGGGCCACAAAACTTACTTTCCTCGTTTTAGCTGAAATTCATTTCCTTAGGAGGGGAAAATACTGTCAAGATTAATAGGAACAATGACTCAGTGGTTAAGATCACTGACTGGTTTTCCAGAGGACCAGAGTTCTATTGCCATACCCACATGCTCTGGCCTTCTCAGGGAAGAGGTATGCAGACATATGCGGGCCAGACTCTCATATACGTAAGAGTAGTCAATAAAATGGTCTAGAGAACCAGTCAGACCGTTCCATGGGTAACCTGATGACCTGAGTCTGACCCCTGGAACCCTCAGAAAGGTAAGACAAGAGAACCAACTCCACAGTTGTCCTCTGACCTCCACTAGTGTGCACCTACACATCATACAGACGTGGATTCACAAACACGTCAAAACAGACTGCACCACCAGGAAAATCATTTGTCCCCTCCTATAATACCAAATGGACTCCTGAGCACTTCAGACCACCAGGTGGGTTCTGATCCCATCTACATCACCCCCAAAGCAATCAAGAGTTGTTAATAAGGGGCTGGTGACATGGCTCAGTAGTTAAGAACACTGGCTGCTCTTCCAGAAGACCGGGGTTCGATTCCTTGCACCCATGTGGTAGCTTAAAACTGTAACTCTGGTTCCAGGGGATCCAACACTTTCACATACAGATACGGGCAGTCAAAACACCAATGCACATGAAATAAAAAAATAAATAAATCACTTTAAGGGGGGAAAAAAGAGTTGCTAATAATATAAAACTTTCTCCTCAAAAGAAACCACTAAAAAGACTCCTTAGAGGAGCTGGAAAGATGGTCCATGGGGCCTGATCACACACACAGAAAGAACAGCGGCCCTTTAGTCTAGCTCAATCAGAACACTCCAGACTCACTGAGTCCCTGTCTCAAAAAAATAAGGTGGAGTGTGCACCTGCAGAGCTCTGGCCTGCACACACAAGTGCACACATGTATACTTTGGTCTTCCTAGTCCAAGGACTGCCTACCATCAGACAGAGAACAGAATCAGAATGAAGCATATGACAGCACCAAGAATGAAAAAGATCTGACTAGAAAACAGGATCCTTCATTCCCACTGAGTGGGGGAGAGGGAGGCCTGCCAACACTCCATCACTTTTAAAATAGCAACGGCAAACTGTTGTTTATATGGGATGTTTCAAGGCTGCAGGAGAGTCCTAATGGGCAAAAAGTGCAGGTTCAGGTAGCCACCTCGCCCCCAGTCCCCCCCAAAACAAAGAGCCCACAAAACCCAGCTCTGTGGTCAAATGTGTCTGCAAGATAAAAACCTTCTTGGCAAAAGGCATTCCACACGAATAGGGGTAAATGTGGGCTATTATACAATGGAATATCATCCAGCCATAAAAAAAGATTAAATACTGATTAATGCTGTAAGCATAAAAGAAACTGATTTATGCTGCAGCATAGATGAATTCTAGAAAAAAGGACACCGAAGGCCACTCCTGAGTGACTATTCCTAAAAGGCAATCCTAAGGAGACAAGTCCATTGGTACTAAAAACCGCTACTAATCACAGAGGGTATCGGAAGTCTTGGGATTGGTTCGCTAAGTGAGTTGTGGTGCCGACCGAACTGCTCGGCAACCTGACAGTCACAGGGCGGTAACACTTAATACAAGTGACCCTGTGATGCGGACATTTCATAAAAGTCAAGTTCTTACGTTTAAAAAAATAACGGTAAGTGGTGTGGTGCTGTACGTTTTTAATTAATCCCAGCACCAGGTGGAGACAGGAGGATCAGGAGTTCAAAGCCAGCTTGAGCTAATCAGACCTTGTCTCAAATATTAACTTTTTTCCCCACTACTTTTGCAGATTTTAATGCTTTTCTCTTTCCGGCTCTTTATTCGCTTCCAAACCTAGAGGTTAGTGAGGCTGGCCCCAAAACCAACTCTTCAACTGCTCCTCCCGTCCCTTCAAAGCGCCACTCGAAAACGACTACAGTAAAGGCAAATCCCAGCCGCGTTATGCACGGACCTGCAGGCCCGTTCCCCGCAGCTCGCGAACGCAGGGCCCTGCGGAGGCGAACGGCGCGTGCGCACCGCGGCGCGCAGGCGCAGGCCAGGCCGCGCCGCTGCTCCGGGCCAATTTCTGGGGAAGCAGCTGCGGTCGCCGGCGGCCCCTGTGCGTGCAGCAAGCGGCTGGGCCTAGGGCGCAGCCGGCTCTCGCCCGCCGCCGGCTGACGTACCTGCGTCCGCCTCAGGCTCGGGATCGGCGGACCCGGGAGAACGGCGGCTCCGCCGCGAACACGCCTCGGGTATCCATTCGGGGGATGTTTACTCGCAAATCTCGCGAGACCACGCCGCTGAGGGGAAAGGGAGCGACGGTCCGGCGTGCTCCGCGCGCCCGTGACCTACGTGCGCGCTCCTGACGGCCCCGGCACCCAGGCGAGAAGCAGTACAGAGATCTCGCGACATCTATGGCCTTGGGGCGGGGCCGGGGCCGTGAGGGGCGGGGCGGGGCTAGATCGCGCTTTCTAGGTATATCTAGGAAATACGGATTTCCTGGGGTTTTCCGGGCTTACTGACCTGGAAACTCGGAAAAGTAACATACAACTTTGCACGGCCGAAGTAGGAAGGCTCCTCCTATCCAATCTATGCGTTCTCCTGAACTACCCCAATGGCCCCATCTGCTGATGACCTCCAATGGCCTGGGCCTATGCACCCTCCTGATATAACCCTCACTACTGTCGAGAGGGCTTCCTAATGCGCCAAATCTTTGTGTTCTCCTAAACTACTCCCATGGCCCCAGCTGCCGAGAGGGCCTCAGATGGTCCAGTTTATTACCCAGGAGGATGCATCTACACCCTGAGAAACAGGAAGGGCGTTTGTAACACGGAATAGTTATCGTTTGGAACAAAGATCAATGTGAAATTCGTCCAGTTAAACGCACTGGCGATTTAGACACCAGTAGGATGGGCCCATTCTCAGCCTTACTACCGGGCTGAAACACACTTGGCCCTGGCACAACCTGAATGTGGGCAGCAAGCAGCTTGGGTTGACTGAGCCACATAGGACTGAGGAGACAAACCTAGAGTCCTAGGCTCACAAGCTCGGGAGATGGGCCTTGGCTACCAAGCCTAGCATAGAAATCGGGTTTTTCACTAAGACCTCCAGCTGAGCAAACTCAAGAAAGGGTATCTGGACCCCGGGTTTGGGTCAGAGTGTAGAGGAGACCTTGTGCAGAACTCCTGTTTCGTTGTTCCTCTGGTGTTCAGTCAGAAAAGGTAAATGGAAGCTAGAAAGATGACTCAGCCATGAGTGCATGTAAGAGGGGACACTATTGTGGGGGAGCCAAGTTTAGATCCCAGAAGCCATATTAGGCAGCTCACTGTAACTTCAGCTCCAGAGGGATCTGCTGTTTTGGCCTCTGTGGGCACCTGCCCTCCTATGCAGACATACACAGAAGGTTTTAAAAGGGCAGTTTTGTGACAGATACATGGTATGTAGATGTAGTCCCATGCGCTGAAAAGGATATACCGTATTTGTTCCCAGGTTCCAGAACCCCATGGATGTCTTATCATGTGGGAGATGCTGTGTGGAGACCCCACTGCTTGCCCACTCTCTGCCCCATGACTTCTGTCTTGCTCTTGGCCTACTGTCTCCCAGCTAATTCACCACTCTCCCAAGGTCTTCTGTCCTTCAGCTGCCCGAAGCCCAGTAATTAGAAGCCTCTTGCTGGCTCAGGAGAAACTAGGAACAATAAGTTGATGTCATAAAGACCCATTACGCCTGCTTAACAAATACTAAGTTACATACAGTAGACCTTAGCTAAAGGAGTGCTCAAGGCTGAGTAGTGTAGGAAAATGACAACTGTACCTTGAACCTAATTAAAGTTCGGGTTTTCTGAATGTCTCTGCTAAAATTTGTCCGATAAGATTGTCATAACAAAAGGGGACACTCCTGGCTCACAGCTGGCCATCAGGAACATTCCCATATCAAAGAACATGCCTCTGTTAGAAAGTTCAAAGGGGTACTGGGTCCCACCACCACTGCATCCTGGTCCTCACTAAGTCCAGGTTCTCTTGTCAGGAAGAGCAATATTCTGCCAAGCAGGCATGCTAACACTGGCTAACAGCTTCCTAGGGGCTGTCTCAGAACAACTAGAACAATTACTTTTTGTTGTAAATTCCCCACTTGTTCAAACAACCAAACTTTGGAATTTCTGTGTCTGTGACACTGATTTAACTGCTCAAAGTGTAACTATGGGTCCTGAAACTCCTTAAATCGATGGGTTGGTTCCCTTTTGCGCAGTAGCCAGAGCCAATCCCATGCTGCCATTAAAGAGTTTCCCTTAGTAATCTCTAAGTGCTGGAGTGACTTCTCACTGGGAGGACATACTGAGTCTCTAATATCACTGTGGTTACGTAGTGATGGGTATTATAGTGTAGAGAGGACTTCAGTGTACAGAGGACCTGTGCAGTCACAAACAAGTGCTATTTTGTTTGATGCAGGAACTTAAGCACCTTCAGATTTTGGTGCTCATGGGGTTTCCAGGACTGCTCCCTCAGACACCAAAGGATAACTTTGTAGGAACCAAGTGACCACTGGGCTGCCTGAGGGAGGCTTGCTGTCACTGTCCATCACTTTAAGTGCTGAAACTGCACAAACCACTCTCTGGGGCCCACATCAAAGCTCAAAACTCATAGGAGGCATGGTCAGACCCGAGTCCAGGATTGTACCAAGCTCACTGTGGGTAGAGAGGAGCAGAGGCTGAGGCAGAGATCATCAGGACTGAGGTGACACCACCAATCCTCTAGTTCCCAGATGAGAGAGATTTTACATCACTGAGGTAAGCAAAACAAAAATGGCCAATCAGGGAGCTGGAGAGATAGTTCATTGGTTAAGGGCACTTCCTGCTCTTCCAGAGGACCTAAGTTCAGTTCCCAGCACCCACATCAGGTAGCTCACGACCATCCAGAGATAGCTGACTCTCTTCTCTGGCCTCTGTAGCCCCCTGCACACATGGCATACACTCAACAGATACATAAATACAAAAAATAAATCAATAAAAAGGGGTCTGGAAAGATGACTCAGTGGTGAAGAGCACAGGTTACTCTTACAGGGGACCCAGGTCTGATCCCCACTGCCCACATGGTAGTGGCAGCTCACGGCCATCTGGAACTCTAGTTCCAGGAAATCTAATGCCCTCCAACAGCACCTGCATACATGTGGTGCATACAAGCTCACAGCCAAATATACATTAGTACATATGTGCATACATGCAGTTAACCTAAACACACATCTCAGAAGGAAAAGACCTGCTCTCCCACTTCTCTTCCCACTCCCTAAAACCTACCACACTTACCTACCGTACAATTGAAATGGTTCATGATGAGCCACCCCAGCAGCGCCACGATGGCAAGTACAACCCATCCTCAGCTACTCAGCCAGAGGACAAGAGCAAGGTCCCTCAGGTGCCAGGAGGCAGCCGGCACAATGGTGTGCACCCTGTTGTTTAACCAATGACAACCATGGGTGTTGACAGATCAACTTCTGCTCATAGCATCTATAAGGGGAAAAAAAAGAACCTTTCCTGATAGTGACACCTAAGGGAACAGTAATACTTTTATTGTTACATTCCAATTCACAGGATGACTTACAGAGGTCCAGAGTTCCTCCTTCCATGGTAAAACCATGTCCACAGTGGGCAGACTCACTCAGCAGAGAGGTTTGCCTATGAAAGCCAGGAAGCCTAGAGGTGCCTGGTTCAGGTCTTCTGTGCAGCCACAGATCACAGCCTCTGAGTCTGCACAAGATCAAGTTCTAGCTGAGTCCTGCTGAGGGGACATCACTGACAGCGCTGACTCCTTCTCATCCTGGAGCAAGGACTCCATGCTTGACTGACAAGTCTGAATACTGAACCAGGGGACCTTACACAGAACAGTGTGTCTCTGCTACTCTTTTTGTTTCACTATATAGCCCATGCTGGCCTTGAACTCGAGTCTCTTGCCTTCCTCCCCACCAATGTGACCATGTGCTGCTGCTGATCACATATGATCCCGGGTCCTCAGCAGTGAGACCGACATCCCCACCGATGCTCCTCCTCCACTGTCTCCAAGCATGGCGTTCTGCACTTGTTCTGAAGACGTAACTGAAGACATGAGGACACCGATCTTCTAGATCCGAGTCACAGCTGAAAATGCTACGTCTGATGTTCCGGGCAAAGTGCACTTGGGCGTACAGGTGATGGCATGTCACTAAAGCAACTCCATACAAGTCCCAGCATGTCACCCGTTTTCACTTCCCAGGCACAGCAGCAACACCACAAGGGTAAGTGCCATATTCTCCACTCTACACAAGCTGCCATGACTTCCAGGTTCCCAAGTGCCAGGAATGAGACCCTTCCCAGAGGTTACTTTTATAAGATCCAATTAAAGTTTCAGTGTGCACCCATATTGTGGGGTTTATGTAAGGTACCTTCTCGCTAATAAAAGCATTCCCTATAACGAACACACTCACTACACAGGCTAAAATGAGCCTCTAACATCACGTCAACAACTACCGCACACAAAAGTTGCCCAAACACGCGACGACTTTATCAACGATGCTCCTGGGATGAAGATGGGTTACATAGAAAAGTGTATGAAAACCAGAGCTAACCAGCTTGACGGGGGTCAGTTAGAACAGGGACGTACTGAGAAATCACTACTTAGCCACAGCAATTACCTTAGAAATTGAAAGACAACCTGTTATGTGTCCCAGTCTGGGACGAAACCCACCTACAGAGTCGGAGCAACAAACCCAAAGAAAGCAGTGTCAGACACAGCGAGCCCAGGAGAAGAAGTAACCCAGACGTTTCCTGGGGGAAGGCTCCTCCGTTACCTTGTCCTGACAAAGTCTTTAGAAAAGTCTTATCAATAACTTTGCTCAGACACACAGCACACACATGGTTCTAGGGGGACCTTAGGGAAAGGCAGTGTGTACGCACAGATGCCCCCCCCATGGAGTGTGTGGTGTAACACACGTCTACTGTTAACACCACCTGCACGCACAGTTCACAGTTTGAAAATAACACTTTTCTGTTGTCTTCCTGATGAACATTATTTTTTTAAAGATAGGCTTAACTACATATCCCTGGCTGGCCTGGAACTCACTGTGTAGCTCAGGCAGACCCATGGAGATCCACCTGTCTCAACCTCCCAAGTGCTAGAATTAAAGGCATGAGCCACCACGCCCAGTGTGACGGACATTTTGAAAGCCGATACTATAATCAATCACCTATAAAAGGGAAACAGGTGATTTCTCAAAAGAAGAACAAGAGACCAACACAAGGCGCTACAGGAGCCAGTCACGCTCTAAGTGTTGGGGAGGCTTCCCGTTCTCTTCTCAGGCTTCATGGCCCTGGGCCACCCATGTGCTCCCTGAGGTTTTCTCACAGACTTAAAAGTCGGCCTCACAAAGGATGGCGATACACTAGGCACTCAGTACGAGATGATACACAGGTGAGGTGAATGTTCTTCCAAATGCCAGAATACCGTGGATGACTGTGGCTTGGCCACGCTTCTCCTAAGCTTCCTGGTTCAGGCTTGGCTGGACAAGGCCTCTTTCCGTAAAGAGCGGTTGAGGAGGTTTGCACCCCATACCCAGAGCCACTCAGGCATATACTGTGCGAAAAGGAACTAAAATGAAGGAGAAAGGAGATGTGGTTAGAGTCTCAAGCATACAAGTGTTAGCATTTTGTCTCAGCTCCGCCCACAGTTACCTGGCAATAGCCAGGTGTGCATGACTCACTATAAAAAGGGCTGCTTGTCCGGAAAAAAAGAAAAAAGAAAAAAGGGGGGGGGCTGCTTGCCCCCTCCTCTCTCTTGCTCTTGCCTTCCTGCTCCCGCTGTCTTCTCACCCCTTCCCTTTCTCTCCCCATTCCCCTACCACCTTTCCTCCCTCCCTCCCTTCCTCCCCCCCACTACCCTTACAAGTCCCCTCCGCATTCCCTGAATAAACTCTATTCTATGCTATACCTTCGTGTGGCTGGTCCCTCAGGGGGAAGAGATGCCTCAGCATGGGCCTGCTAAGGCACACCTGACTACACACCCACCAAACATATTCCTTCTCTCTTTATCTTTTTATAAACACAACAATGAGAGTTGAAGAAACGAGGGTACAGGTCAGTGTGGGATCCAAACAAACAGACATCTACTGAGCACATTAAATAATCAGGAAGAAACCCGAGCCTGTTCCATACTGAGATCTGCTTCTGCATAGGGCACTCAGCTCAATTCATCCGAGACAGGGCAAGGACATGACGCCCCATCATGATTCCCACTACCAGTGCTTGCTCCCTTTCTGCATGTTCCTGGGAACTTGTGTCCTTAGTAAAACATTCTAAACCCAAGAACAGATCTTTTCAAAATCTGAGGAGATGAAAGGAGTCTTGCAGGGGTCCCTAGGGAGGACCTGGGAGTGGGCCATATAAAACCATGAGCATTGGGTCTGGAGAGATGGCTCAGCGGTTAAGAGCACTGACTGCTCTTCCCGAGGTCCTCAGTTCAATTCCCAGCAACCACATGGTGGCTCACAGCCATCTGTAATGGGATCTGATGCCCTCTTCTGGTGTGTCTGAAGACAGCATACAGTGTATGCATATATAATAAATAAATCTTTAAAAAAAAAAACAAAACGATCATCTGAGACAGGCTCAATCCCAGGACCCCCTTGGGACACTCATTATGAGTGTTCTCTTGTTTGTTTAGTGGGAAGGGACAACCAGAGAACAGTTGTCCAGTGTGACAGCGGAGTGCTGGCCCTTAGCAGCTGTCTGTGGGAGCTAAGGGAAGAAGAGTGACGAAGTTTATCCTCGGGGTGCAGACATGAGGCACTGAGGCTTCAAAGGCACTCCTGAGTCAGGATACCTTCAAGATGTCCGTCCCTTCGGGTATAGCTGTACTTCCTGATGAAAGCTAAGATGGCCAGAACATCCCTTTCAGCACTTTAACCTCTGTAACAGCAAACTGAGCATGCTCAGGAATGGACCAACCCTATGAGCGTATGTATAGCCTTCCCGAATAAACCCCTGTGCCCTCTTAGGGGAGGCCCTGCTGTGGAGACAATGCCTACACTGTCCTGTGTTTTTCCACTCCTGCATCTGGCTGTGGTACTCAACTAGCTAGGAACTCACTGCACACCTTTAGACAGGGAAGGGCCGCAGCCCTCTAAGCTAGGGAGGGAAGAGTCCACAACTAAAGCGAGAGGGGAAGCAGAGGCAGGCAGGAAAGGGTTTCGGGATCAAAGCTCTTTAGAGCTTGAGTCGCATTGTGGATGGTGACCCTTCCAAGTTTAAGAAAGCAGTGCTCCTAGGGCAGAAAAAACAAACAAACAAACAAAAAAAAACCAAAAACAAAAAAACAAACCAGTGGCAGTCCCCCAAAGCGATGCAGTTCAAGGAGACGTCCGAAGGCACTGACAGTGGTCACGTGTACCTGGTGCTGGCATGTCACCTCAGCAGTGAAGACTCGGATCCCCTTCCCTCCCAGACTGGGCCGGGCAAGCGGAAGACAGTGGGATTTGCAGGGAAGCAGGGCAGCAGAAGTGCGCACATGTCAGGCTCTCTGCCCTCACACTGAGGTCCTCTCAGGCAGAACTGAGCTGCTGGGAGCTGGGTGCACCACCCCATCCCAGCTAGATGGACCAGCTGAGGAAGGGCGGCCTTTTCTCAGTATCCACCTGGCTTCCCTCACCCCATCCCCTCGGCCTGACCTCCTCCCTCCATCCTGCCCTGCGGTGCTGAGATTCTCACAGTCCTCCTTACACGCTTTCTCTGTGGTGTTGCGAATGCTGCGGACGAACCTGCCAATCCGTCTCCACCAGAAACCTCTCACCTGAATCCCGCCTGTGCAGCTGCCACCTCAGCTTCTCTGCAGAAGTCACCGAGAGCCCTGCAGTGAGCTTTCACCACACTTGATTACCTCCACATAGGCGGCCACCCATCCAAACCAGTGTAGCACCGATCCTTCCGCCCTTCCTGGCCCTTCCATTACTGTGTTCATTACGTCTCCGGCAAGGAGGTGCCTCTAGTGCAGTGTTCACTGCTGAGCGGAAATCCCCAGTGCACACACGCTACCAACTTCCTCCTCTCAGCAATGAGTGAAGGCAGATCCTGTTCTCACTAAGCTCACAGCACATTTGCTGCCCATAATGGTCCTGGGGCTGGAATCCAAGGCCCTGTGCCTGGTGAGAAAGCACGTAAGCACTGAGCCACAGTCCTAGTTTGTTCTCCGTCTCTTGTCTGTCTGTCTGTCTGTCTGTCTCTCTCTCTCTCTGTGTGTGTGTGTGTGTGTGTGTGTGTGTGTGTTTCTGTCTGCCTGTCTGTCTCTGTCTCAAACTTTTTCTAAGCTGCCCAGGTTAGCCTTGGGCTCACTTACAGCTCAAGCAGGCTCTGAAGTCCTGCCGCTGCCATCCTCCACAGTAGCTGAGCTTACCAGCCTGCACCTCAGGGCCTGGGTGAAAACCACAGTCCGGTTTGCTCAGTGATTCGGACACATGCGCCATGGCTAAGATGCTGCTTTCACAGACACCGTCAAAGTGTATCACCACCCATCGTCCTTGCAGTTGCATTCCTAAGAGGACGTCAAGGCCCTGGAGTCACTTCTCTGTTCTGGCTTTGAGAAAGGAAAGGTCTCACTCCATAGGCCAGGCTGGAGCTAAGTAGAGGTCCTCCTGCTTCAGCCCCTTGGCGACTGAAGATGGTAGGCTACCAAATCCTGCCCAAGATCACCAAGCCCAAACCTCTCTGTTCACTACTCTAGCAATTACGGACTCAGGAGCAGCTCCTAGACAGCTTCTTGGGCAAGCCACAGCTCCGAGCTGCAGACGAGGGTAAGGACTCACTGCCGACGGGCTCACACATTTATTTTGTGGTGGTCAACTAAATTATCTTCATGCACAATAGCTCCCAAAGTAGTTACCTGGTTATCAGAAATTGTTCAGTAAAATTCTAAATTTGGGCACATCTATTTCTAGTATAGATAATAAAAAAACAAATTACTATAAACCATTTAGTAACCGGCCTACTGATCAAAACCACAATTTAAAATGTTTCATAAATTTCAAATCTTTTTCCTGTGTGTGCAGAGATCCAAGGATGACTTGTGGAGGCGGCGCTCTCCACCACATGGGTCTGGAGACCAGCTGAGGCCATCAGGTGTGGTGGTAAACACCTTCACCTGCTGAGCCATCCGGCTGGCCCACAAGCACTCTTAAAACCTTTGTTCTGTCTGAACAACAATCACAACAACAAAAAATCCTAGGTTCCTTTCTAGGTCTCGTGAGGAGATGAAACTGACTAGAACAGTGGTGAGGAGCTCATAGCCCTGATGGCTTTCTGGACTGCTCTGTGCATAGAGCGTTTCCCATCACACCTTGGCAGGACCTCTGCCCTGAGATCCCTATGGAGCACCCAGTATCCTCACATTCCCACGCACCGCACAGCCTGTCTCATGTTTTAAGGGTGACAAAGGAAATTTGAAAACTTTGCCATTAATCAAACCCACATGAGCACCTCACTCTGTAACCAAAATCACCGTGAATGTGGGGTGCAGGAGTGAGGATTCCCAATCCTCTGACCCCAGCACAGCTCACAGAGCTTTGACCTGACGGTGTGGCACTACCTGAATAGAATGGGACCAGTAGCCTGTCGTCCTTTTCGAAATGCCCAGGGTTGACACGGCATGATGTGCATACACTCTCGGCGAAGGTGCCAGCCACGGGCATCTGCGCAGGAAGCTGCCAGGCGCAGTCACACTGCTGGTCACGTAGAAGGGGATCAGACTCTGCACGAAGATTCCTTTAGAGGCATACTCATACTGCAGGGCTCTGCTGAAGTGGTCCAGATAGGCCTGGGGGCAGAGGAGGGGACTTTTAACTTGAAAGAAACCCCAGGAGCAGAGAGACCTTCCTGTTCCCGCCTGGGGGAACAGTGCCAGCATGAGCAACCGGGAGCTGACTCCTCCCTGAGCAGCCCAGGGACAAGAGCCTACCTTGGACGCAGAAAAGGCAGCCAGCTGTGGGGTGGGCTTGCAGCAGGAGCCGGAAGACACTGTGACGATGGCACCCTTCTTTCTCTCCACCATCCCTGGAAGCACTATGTGCACCATCAGGCTCGCAGCCGCAATGTTCACATTCACGATGTCCCAGATCGTGTCCTCGGGAACCTGGCTGAAATACTGTGGATAGGGGTAGAATGCACCCACGTCATTCACCAGGATGCCAATGTCTCTGTCTCTCAGGGCTTCTCGGATTGGAGCATAAATCTCCCGGCCTCTGCTGAAGTCTGCCACCAGGACCAGTGTCTCCACTCTGTAGGTGTCAGCTATGTGCTTGGCCACGGCCTGCAGCTTCTCCTCTTCCTGGCTGATCAGGATGATGTTGAGCCCATGGCTCGCTAACTCCTCAGCATAGGCCTTCCCGATGCCATCTGTGGCCCCTGCAAGGCAAGCCAGGAGCCATGAGCCTATGGAACACAGTGCCCTTAAAGAGAACCAAGCCATTCACTGTTGATCTCATCGGGAAGAATGCACATGGGGAGAAAGGCATGGCATCCGTCAGTAAGGACAATGGGGAATCCTAACACTGTAACCCCCCAGGCAGGGAATGGCGAGATGGCTCAGTGGGTAGAAGTGCTTGCAGCTGGACAACTGGAGTTCAAAGCCTAGGACTCACATGGTGGAAAGGAGGAATCCCCAAAATTGTTCCCAGACCTTTACACGTGCACAGTGGCACACACAGAGGCCTTTGTGTGTGTGGGAGTGCTCACACTCAGCCCCTATAGGAGTCTGTTTCCAAACTGCACCTGGCTTGCTCAGGTGTCGGGATGGGCTTTCTGGGACACAGAGATAAACCACAATGCAATTCAAACAGGTGAAGTGGCTTTGAGAACACTGACAGCCTCAGAGGATGACTTCAAAAGAGAGCAGGAAAGTGGGGGTGGGGGACCGAGCTGGAGAAATGAGGAGGATGCCAGTCTGAGGGCAGGGCTCCCTCAAGTGAGGTGAAAGAGCACAGAGTGAGGTCTCGGCAGGAGGCAGAAGACTCCGGCTTAGTTCTGTAGCTCCTTGTTGGTAGCCCTGACTTAAAATACAACCCGAACGGAAAGGCCACTGGAGTTTGTTACCACTGATGACTGCCCATCTTCCATACTGCTTGATCAGGTCGGGCCTGCTCCCCAGGCGAGGGATAAAGTGCAGTCTGACCAGGCTGTAGAAGTCACAGACGACTGTGATGCTCTTCCGGGCTGTGTACCAGGCCCCCACCAAGGCCAGCGCTTCCATGTAGCAACTGCAAGACCTGGCGATTTCCCTGTACAGGAGGTAGAAGCTGTCAACAGCAGCCATGGCGACCTGCGGGGACAGGAAGAGAGAGAGCTGCTCTTTGTGGACAGGAGCAAAACCAGAAGGAGCAGATGTCCTCAGCAGGAAGGAGAACCCTGGCCTTCACGGCTCTGCATTCAGATAGCATTAATTCTTGAGAGCAGCCGGCCTGAGACTGTGGAGGTGACCGTGGAGGCGTGACCCCACTGTTTAACACCGGTGGCTCAGAAAGCTCTTGCCTTCCAAGGAGATTATGCAACAGAGCTACTGAATTCCTCCAAAACTCCTGAGTCTGGGCTACCAGCAGCCTAAACAAAGATAAACTCCGGTGCCCTACTTCAAAGCTGTGGGAGGCACAATTATCACTGGGTAGCAGCCTGGGATGTGTTCAGCTCCTGGCATTATTCAGTCAGCAAGTACAGAGGACCTACTACCTCAACAGTGACCAACAGGATAAACACAGAGTGACAGCGCGTGGCCTTGGCCCCAAGAAAGCATGCATATAAGGTAAACATGAGGAGATGGCGCTCTTCCAGGACAGCGCACCAAGCACCCTCCCTTACTAATTTGGTTCATTTGTTATTTTCCTTCCTGGCCTCTAGGTTCGAGAAAGTCCCACACGTCTTCTAAGTGAGTACACAGCAAATATGTAGTAAAGGGCGACGAGTCCCAGGTATGGTGACGGATGTCACGCATCCAAGACGCAGGCAGACATTTAACAACTAAAAAGCAACCCTGCCGGGGTACCTTAGCCTATGAGCAGAAGTGACCTGGAGAGGAGGACACTGGCCAGGCACCGTTCCGATGGCAAATGGCATCACCAAGGGCTGTGCTCCACCCTGGACCGCAGCAGACGAGCCACTGCAGTCAGATCCAGGGCACACCAATCAGCTGGATGAGACCGAAGGCTCACACACGCCCAGTAGAACAGGTGAGATTACACACCGGAAACTGGGTTTCATGTACCACCCACAACTCCCCCCCAAAAAGAAAACATAAATGTTGTAGGGATAACTTCTGGAAGGAAATTTCACTAAAGTAAGAGGAGGGGAGCCCTGAAAATAACAGGGAAGCAAAATAGCAAGAGCTTGGGGAGGAGTGGGCACCTGTTGTGTCTACCATGACGTAACTCAAGCTCTGTCAAACTGAAGGAAAACTGAAACAAACTGACCACTGGGCAGGATCTGTGAGGGCACACTCCCTTGCCAGAGAGCCACACAGGGGACCGTGAGAACTGACTAACAGTCCAGGAGCCAGGGCGGGGGAGAGGGGGTTAGAGGGCGGGGAGACAATGGGGAAGGAGGGGTGCGACTTGGATTATATAGCGGCAGACAGCAGAGGTGCAACAGAGATATGACCACAAACTGTGAGGCTCTGACCACTGGGCACTCCCCCCCAGTAAACTCCAGGTTTCTACCACGTTCATAATCAAGCTGATGTGACAGTTCTGAAAGGTCTTCTGAACCTGGAGTAGTGATGTAAACATATACTCTCAGAATCTGGGAGGATGGGGATTTAGCTCAGTGGTAGAGCACTTGCCTAGCAAGCGCAAGGCCCTGGGTTCGGTCCCCAGCTCCGAAAAAAAGAAAAGAAAAGAAAAAAAAAAAAAAAGAATCTGGGAGGCTGACAGGAGGAGGATGCCAAGTTTGAGGCCAAAAAGCTGGTTGTACACACAGTGTACAGTGTACACATAATAATTACCTTGTCTTCAAAAAGTAAATATATAAATTAAAAAAAAATCAGGCCCCAGCTGAACTTGGTGATACATGCCTTTAATCCCAGCACTGGGAGGATCTCTTTGAGGTCAATGATAGCCTGGTCTACAGAATAAGTTCCAGACCAGCCAGGACTGCAGAGTGAGACCCAGTCTCCAAAACAAAAACAAAAACAAAACAAAACAAAAACAAAATCAGGCCCCATGGCACAGGTCTGTCTGTCATCCTAGCTACTGGAGAGACTGAAGCAGGAAGATGGAGGCTTAAAGCCAGCCTGGAACTTAATGAAGAACATCTAGGGCTGGAGGTGGAGGTGTGGCTCAGTGGCTTGTCTAACAGGTCCTGGTTACAAACACCAGCAGAGGGAGAAAAGAGAGAAGGGCGGGAGGAAGAGGAAGAGAAGAGCGGGGCTGGGGGAATGAAGGGTCTGACCTCAGGGCTTCTGCTCTAGCCCTTGTATACCCCAGTCTTCTCTTATCTTCCTGCTGCCAGCTCTGGGCCTGGTGCTACAGAGCTCCGCCCTCTGACGGCTGAGCTGTGAAGGAAAGCCCAGGACGAACAAACCCGAGCTCAGCTGAAATGCTTGGATGCAAAGTTAAGAGCAAGGTTTTCATAACGAAGTAAACTCTTCATGCAGGAGTCAGCACAAGCAAAGAGTGTAGCCTGGGGACAGTCCCTGGCTTGGAGGCACCGTGGATTAGCATGCCTTCCTTGAGCTGACTCTTTCCTTTGTAGGGACACATCATCAACTGGGATGGAAATCCTCCCAGGAGATCGTAGGAACGATAGCAATCTACGCTGACCTAACTGTGCCAGAGCCTGAGCAGCGGGCTGCTCACATCCACTGATCGCTCCACTTGTTGAAGAGTCACCCTCTCTCTGTACACTGCCTTCCTCGGGTCCACTGCAGCGCCCAACTTCTACACCACGGCAGCCAGCCTGTGTGCTCCACGCCAGACACCTGATCAAGTCTGGCTGGTCTGCCTGAACCGGGTGCCTAACACTTTCTCCTGACCTGGCAGAAATGGCAGGAAGGAGAGGGACTTAAGGGGCTGGGGAGATTGGGGGGCTTGGTGGGATTCCCCATTTCCCCCTGGAGAACCCAGCTCTGCACTCTCGTGAGCTTTCAGTGGTCCCCCCACCTGTGGTGTGCTGCTTAGACACAGGCACTGGCAGCCCTGAGGCTCTGGAGCCCTGACGTGAGGAATGGCGCTCAGGCACTTCTCCCAGCAAGGTCAAGACGAGACCACACACACACACACACACACACACACACACACACACACACACACACACACACACACACACACACCCCGGAACTCACAGAAGCCTGATGTAGTTGAACACCAGATTGTTTATCAATAAAGCACGAAGCCATCAAGAGACCTAAACTGATGGCCACTGGCCTCATACAGCAAAGTGCGTGCAAACCCAAACCATTCAAACAGGGCGACTAAGGGTGTCAGACCAAAGGCAACCCGGGAGATAAATCAGGAGTACCTGGGGACCCACAGAAAGATAACTGACCATCTGTGAGCTAGGGCACTTACGGGGCTGTTGAGGGAGGGGCAAAAACAGGACCTGCATGGGGTACTTCTAAGAACCCTAGGACACAGAGGGAGGGTTTGGAGTCAGCCAGCCCTCACTCCATGAACAGTCTTGGGCATGTGTCCTTGGATGGGGACAGGAAGGTCAGGGGCAGCAAGAGTGACATGACCACAGTCTCCACAGGGTCACAGTCAAGGGCCGTGAACGACTCTGGGAGTCAGCAAGGGTGAAGACAATCTTCGCTGGGGTCTCCACCAGAAGGACCCTGCTGGGGGCTGTGACTCCTGTGTGGTGAGGTGGACTTTGGTCTGTAAACTGCTGAACTGTGAAGTAATGATCACTTGTTAAGTCACTTCTGTGACTTATTACAGAAGGAAGTGTGGCAGACACAGGGGCAGATGCCAGGAAGGAGGGATGGCAGGAAGACAGATAACACACTGCCAGCCTGGAGGACACTGCACCAGGCCCTCAGCTACAACCACAGAGTTTACGGGGAAGCAAGCCCTTTGCTCTTGGCCTGAAGGGTGAGCCTGCAGGCTAGGAAGGGGTAAGGCCTCCTTGCCCTCTGCACCACAGAGCATACAGGTACAGTGCTTGTCTTCTGCCTCTGCTGTTTCCACTGAGGCCGCATTGAACAAAGAACCCCAAGTCCTGTTTAACCTTCTAAGCCAGCTCCTTCTTGGTTCAAAGCCCCAGCCAGCCTTGAGGACCAACCTCCTCTAAGCCCGAGGACCCTTCACCTCTATCAACCTAGCCCTACCCACTACTGCTCTAACACAACACTTCACTTCTGACTCTGCAACTGGAGCCTAGGCTTCTACAGGCCAGGAGCTGTGTGCAAAACTAATTTCTCTACAATTACAAGGGGGTGAGGGGCTGGGTGTGGCCGCACACCTTTGACCTCAGGACTCAGCAAGCAGAAGCGAGAGGGTCTCTGGGAGTACAAGAACAGCTCATCTACAAGTGAGACCCTGCCTCAAATGAAAAAAAATTTTAGGGGTTGGGGATTTAGCTCAGCGGTAGAGCGCTTGCCTAGCGAGCACAAGGCCCTGGGTTCGGTCCCCAGCTCCGAAAAAAGAAAAAAAAATTTTAAAAAGAAAAAGAAACTAGAAAGTACATTAAAAAAACACATAAAACCTACTATGCATAGTTCAAAGGAAAGCAAAGCACCTACTCTGTGACCAGCCTAACAACATCCAGTGAACTCCAGGACCCCAAGTCTCATCCTGTCTCTTCCACAATGAAGGGCACACCCTGCCAAAAGCTGGTTTTTTTTTTTTTTTTTTAAGATTTATTTATTTATTTATTATATATAAGTACACTGTAGCTGTCTCCAGATACACCAGAAGAGGGCATCGGATCCCATTACAGATGGTTGTGAGTCACCATGTGGTTGCTGGGAATTGAACTCAGGACCTCTGGAAGAGCAGTCAGTGCTCTTAACCACTGAGCCATCTCTCCAGCCCCTGGGTTTGTTTTTTGGGGGTTTGTTTTTGTTGTTTTTTTTTTTTTTTTTTTTGAGACAAAGGCTGGTCTTGAACTCATCTTACCTCAGCGTCCTGAATGCTGGCATCGTAGCCTGTACCCCAAGTCTGTTCTCTGCTCTCTTTCTGCTCTGCGACACATCACAACACTGCTGAGTACTGCCAGTCTGAGTAGCTCATAAGGAATTCCCAGTGTCCTGAGCTGACTTGCATCCTTCTTTCTGGAGACTTCTCTACCAGCTGAGGTCTAAGCTTCGATGTACGATTCAGCACTCCTACACATAATTCCTGCCCGTGATATCAGCAGCCCAAGGTCGTTTTGTGCCCTCCTGCACAGGGCCACCAAATTCTTTTTTTTTTTTTTTTGGAGCTGAGGACCAAACCCAGGGCCTTGCACTTGCTAGGCAAGCGCTCTACCACTGAGCTAAATCCCCAACCCCCACCACTCAAATTCTTAATCCTGTCTCTTGAGGACTGCTGCAGGGATCCATGAAGGGATGTGCTGGGCCCACAAGGCACTCAGGGCCCCCACTCTTCCTTGCCAATCCTTTCCACAGTGACAGGCCTGACTCACCTGACTCACAGGTGGGTGTGCACCCTGCCTTCTCTGTGCCACCCGCAGGAACACCCAACAGTTCACCCTCAAACAACAGGGTGTAGGAGTGGTTAGTCATGGGGCCAAGATTCTTTTGAACCACAAGTGCTGTTGTTT
Source organism: Rattus rattus (assembly GCF_011064425.1). NCBI lineage: Eukaryota > Metazoa > Chordata > Mammalia > Rodentia > Muridae > Rattus > Rattus rattus. The sequence goes on from NC_046170.1 coordinate 39,219,982, forward strand.
CTGAATCTCTGAAACACCTGTTCCCATGTCCGCCCCTCCTCCTGTCCCACTGTCTTCTTTTCCTCTCAAAACGACAGGATTCCTGGACACAGGCTCTCTCTACTATCTCTCGCTAACGCTGTTGAACCTGGATGTCTTTGTTTCCAAATCCCTTCCTCTATGAGTGCTGTTCATCACGTTTTCCTTCACACTGAACTCCCGGCAGGGAATCTCCTCACAGTATCTTCTAGAAGTTCTTCTAAGTCTGTAAACCTGGATTTTGTAATGGTGGAGACTGGCTTTCAGGAATCTTCTGCATGGCACCACAGCACCAAAATGCTGTATGTATGCCTTAGTAAATACAATATTGCCTTCGTAAATACAATATTGTCTTAGTAAATCCCATTGGATACTGTTTGTGCGGGAGCTCGTTTCACTCTTGAAGGGAAGGAGCTTTGCATCAGCACATCGATGAGCCTTTCCCTTGCAAACCCTGGCATTCCAGGGGTTCCTCACCAGCTTCGGTCTATTCTTAATCACTGACTGAATGAACAACGAGGCCCAGAAAAAAGAACAGCAGCATAGGAACCAGAATCCAGGACTCTTACCCAAGATCCAACACCCCTGAGATCCAGGTCTCCACTTAGGCACTGGGAATTAAAGCAACCTCAGGCCACTCCTAGGCTCTCGGCCAAAATAACTGAAAACTTTTGCTCACATTAAAATTTTATAAAGTGGGCTCCTATCAGCCATACTCACACTAGATGGATCTGCTCAAACGTCCATCAAGCAATGAACAAAATGCGGCCACCTCAACACAATGGAATATTACTGAGCTCTAAAAAGGAATGGGGCATGAGTGCATACTATGGCATGAAAACTTGAGGCTGAGGGACACAAAAGACCGTTCAGCATATGGTCACATGTACAAAGCATTTAGCAATGGGGAAATCTGGAAACACAGAAAACCTGGGAGAGGGGATGGGGGAGGGTGTGCAAGATAGGACCAAACTGCAGCTCATGGGGTAGAATCCCATTTTGTGGTGGTGGAAATTATGTGGAATTAGGGTGGTGAGAGCTACCTCGCACAGTGACTATACTACAAAGCTCTGAACTGTACATTTCAAAATGGCTAAAATGATGGATTTCACTATGTGAATTTTGCCTCGATTAAAAAATATACACTGGGGACTGGGAAGATGGCTCAGGAGATAGTTTCTGCTGTGCATGCTTGAGAACCTCAGCTGAGATCCCCAGCAGTATGTAAGAGTGGGTAACTGCAGAACCGATTTGTAATTTCAGTATTGGGAAGAAAGGAACAAACAAGAGGATCGTGGGGAGCTGGCCAGCCAATCTAACCTAAAAAAACTGAGTTCAGGGGTTGGGAGTTTAGCTCAGTGGTGAGCGCTTGCCTAGCAAGCACAAGGCCCTGGGTTGGGTCCCCAGCTCGAAAAAAAAAAAAAAAAAAAAAAAAAAAAAAAAAAAAAAAACTGAGTTCAGCGAAAAGACATTTTCTCAAAATATATATATTAGTATATATATATATACACATACATACATATGGTGGTGAATGATAGACACTGACCTGTAGCCTCCACACCCACACATAAATGAGCAACTCTCCCTCCCCCCTAACAAACACACACAGCCTCCACTGATAAAGTAATGTTGAACTCTTTGCTTCTGTAGTATTCCCATAATGGCTAGGGTCACACTGAAAAGGCCATCCCACCCTTGGGAATGAAGCTACACTACCACCTGTAAAAAGCTAATTTCTCCCCTACGATGAGAATTAGATGAGGTGATGCCTAAAAAAACACCTGCAACAGTGCCTTCCTGCCACCCCTCAATAAACCGGGGCCACTAGCCAGGATCATCACTCAGGGTTCGATGTTAGTTACAATTGTTTGTACAGACCCGACTTTACGTCCCTGCGGCACTGTTCCTGTAGTCCCTTGTTGTCCCTTTATCCCCTCCCTCGATCTAACGAGGCTGTACTACACCAGAGGAAGGAAACGGACGCTGTGACATCCCAGGATCTCACAGTGAAGGCACAGCCCAGAGCCCTAGCAGGTGGTCCCTGAAACTCCCCGTGGGAACCTGTACCCGCAGCGGTCACCGCCCAGGGGTGCGGCTGAGTCCCGGTGGTGGAACAGGGACTCCCTGCTAGTGTCCCATCCCTCCCCAGCGGCGCCGGGCATGGCCCAGCGACTCCACAGAACCGACCGGGCTCTGCAGGATCCGCGCGGCCATTCTGCACCAGTCCTGAATCCTAGAACCCCCTCACACCCCTCAGCGGAAGAGAAAGGATGATTAAGAGGCACCGAAAAATAAGGCGGTCCCGGGGCGTGTCGCCTGTGCGAGCGGCCGGGCGAGGACGAGGCCCCGGACACCTGCTCAGGCAGCTGAAGGGCCGCCGGGAGCGCGGAACCAAGAGTTCGCGCCTACGGGGCGCGGTGGGGAGGGCGTTCCCGCGGGTTGGGGTCCCGGGGCGTGGCCAGGGCCGGAAGCGGGGCGCGAGGGGCGCGAGGGGCGCGGGCGCGATACCTGCAGCGAGAGGTGCGGTCTCCGAAGCCCGTCCCGCCGGCTGCCCGCGCGGCCGCCGCCCCAGACAACGCCGCAGGTCCGCTACTCACGTGATCCGCGCACGCGCCTGGGTGGAGTCTCTCCCCGCTAGGCCCGCCCTCGGCGGGCGTAACCGACTGCGCGTGCGCGCTGGTTGCCGCGGCGACCGGGGAAGCGTTGGACAGCCAACGACGCGGACTGTAGTACTGGAGCGGAGTGGCGGGGCAAGGAGCGAGCAGCATGCACCCCGAAGCCTCAGAGCCGCCGGTGGACAGCGCGGCGGAGCCCAGTCTGGAGGAGTCCGCAGGCGATCACGGCGACGCAGGCCCAGGGGTCCGCAAAGAAGGTGCCATAGAGCCGGGGAGCCTAGGGAGCGAGGGCTTGTGTCCCTCACACATGCCCATTCACTCAGCTGGGAGCAACCAGCACCCCTCACACATACCCACTCATACAGCTACAAGAACAGCTAGCCAACCTGCTCACACATGCCCATCCACACAGTCATGGATCAGCCAGCACCCCACATATATGCCCACCCGTTCACTATTTCTTAATATGATCAATCCAGTACATATAGAGCACCCATTATCTATTCCATGAGTATCCATCAGCTCTCTCCTGTGCCTGGGAATTGTTTGCAAAGAGTGTAAGACACGGTCCCCAAACAGTGCTCAGTGTCATCCAACAAACCCCCACAAATACAGAGAAGAGCTCGTCAGTTCTTGAAGTTACATTTGTCTGAAGCTTCTTGAGGTGCCTTGCTGGGTAAAAGTGCTTGCAACACAGGCCTCATAACCTGAGTTTGAATCCCAGAAATACATAAATGCAATGGTTAGGATCTGCACCGCAACATTGCTAAAGGGAGACAGGAGGAGTGGACAGAATTGCTCAGAAGCTCACAGGTAGTAGAAGTATGCAGTGCACAGAGAAATGAGAGATCTTGCCTTAACCATACAGAAGGAAGGCAGGAACTGACTCCCAAAGTTGGACCCTGATTTCCACATCCACGTGTGCACATACATTCTGGTAGTTTTTAAATTATGTGCTTTTCAATAGACCATTTTTTTAAATTAACATCTTTAAATATGTCTAAAGTGCTTGTTTTTCTACTAACAAAGATATTTCTTTTTGTCGGTTTTTTTTTCCTTTAGGGAGTTGGGGTTTTGTTTTGGAGATGTAATTTGGAATTTCCTGTGTAGCCCAGGCTAGCCCTAAACTGGTGGACCTCCTGCTTCATCCTTCTGAATGCTGTGATCACAGGAATGAGCCATCACACTCTGCTGCCCCTGGTGGACCAGTGGCACTTTTCACACTCAGCTTTGAGGGGGAAAAGACCAAAGAACAAGGCAGTATATCACACACCCATGACCTGAAAATGATTAGTATTTTATCCTATTTTTAGTTAAGGAGATAAAACATTTCACATAAAGTCTGCCAAAGCATCAGATTAAGGCCCCACCCCGGTGAGAATATACTCCAAACACCCATGGAATAAATAATAAGGAAAATGTCTCTCATAGTAGTGTTCATAGGTTTCTAACATCCAAGGAGAGACCAGCCCAGAACAAAGCTTGCTTCTTTTACACAGTTTTGAACTGTCACAGGGAGTTCTTGTGTGTGCTTTTATCTCTGAGTTGTTTTTATGTTGCCATCCCTAAGTTACACTTTGAACAACATGTTTACAGATGGGGAAACCATAGGTGCTCCCATCCAGCAAATGGGAGGATTTTTTTTTTAAAAAGATTTATTTTATTTATTTTATGTACAGCATTCTGCCTGCATATGTGACTGCAGGCCAGAAGAGGGCACCAGGCCCTGGGTTTGGTCCCCAGCTCCGGAAGAAAAGAAAAGAAAAAAAAAAAAAGCAGAAGAGGGCACCAGATCGCATTACAGATGGTTGTGAGCCACCATGTGGTTGCTGGGAATTGAACTCATGACCTCTGGAAGAGCAGTCAGTGCTCTTAACCACTGAGCCATCTCTCCAGCCCCAAATGGGAGGATTTACACAGCAGACTAAGTCACAGCAATCTAAACCAAAGTGGGGAGAGACAGAGATCCTGTCCTGTCCCAGAGCTGCCCTTCTGGGTAGCTCTCAGTCACGGTCACTCCCCCTGTCCAGTGGTGCCATGCTGTCCCTGGTAAGAGACACGGGCTTGATGCACTCCTGTTCTGTTGAGCAGATTTTTTTTTAATTTATTTATTTATTATGTATACATCATACAGCTTTCTGCCTGCATGTATGCAACTACAGGCCAGAAGAGGGCACCAGACCTGATTATAGGTGGTTGTGAGCCACCATGTGGTTGCTGGGAATTGAACTCAGGACCTCTGGAAGAGCAGTCAGGGCTCTTAACCTCTGAGCCATCTCTCCAGCCCTGTTGAGCAGATTTTTAACAGACACTTCTAAACTAGAATTGTCTTTAAGCACAACTCTACTTAGCTTCCTGTTTTCTGAGGGTCTGGTTTCTATGATGTGTGTGGTTGCCCAAGGAGGCCAGAAGAAGGTATCAGATCACCTGGAAGTGGAGTTATGGGGAGTTAGAGGCAGTCGTGAGCTGCCTCGTAGGTGCTGAGAACTAAATTCTCTGGTTCTCTGGGAGAGTAACATGCACTCTTAATGATTAAGCCATGTCTCCATCATCTCTCCATTACAACGTTCTTTTTTTTTTTTTTTTAGATTTATTCATTTATTATATATAAGTACACTGTAGCTGTCTTCAGACACACCAGAAGAGGGCATCGGATCTCTTTACAGATGGTTGTGAGCCACCATGTGGTTGTTGGGAATTGAACTCAGGACCTCTGGAAGAATAGTCAGGGCTCTTAACCACTGAGCCATCTCTCCAGCCGCCATTACAACATTCTTAATGACTTTGTAAATGTCAGTTTTAGGCTGATCCTCTCTAAAAACTGCACAGGAGAGCATAAAATGTGGACAGAGATGTTCACTCTGTGTTGTTTGTAACAGCTATAATCTTTTAGGGATGCGACTGTCTTTAAGGGATTGTTTGCAGAACCCAAAGAGTTCTTCTCCTGACTTGAAAGCAGTGCGCCAGCAGCTCCATCCATCAGTAGGGGTCATTCTCAGGAACATACGTGGGTATGAAAACTAGTTCCACAAAAGCACAAGTTCCCATTTACAAAAATCAAAAACACGAGAGCCCAGGTTTGTTTTTCGCTTTATTTTGGTGTCTCACTATGTAGCCCAGGCTGACATCAAATCCAAAACCCAATGGAGAGGAGATTCTCCTTCCTCAGCCCTCCTGGGTACTGGAATTACCATACCTGTCCTTGAATTTTTTGATCTTTACAGACTGACACGTTTTTATTTTACAGAAATTAATGAGACCAAGGAAACATGTGTGGGTCCTTGTTCAACATCCTGCCAAAGTCAGCAGCAACCGAGCGGTGACAATGGGTCAGATGGCCTCTTTACCCACTCGAGAGATGACAGAGATGATCGGGGCCCCAGGTGTGTTGTGCAGAACATCAAGCAAGCTGCCAAGAGAGGCACACAGTAGTAGCCACTCAGCCTCTTGGGCAGACAGTGTCTGAGGATCCTGCCCAGAGCAGGAGAGAAACAGCAGTAGCCCCTTAAGAGTAAGAGGAGGAGGAGAAGAGGGGGGAGGAGGAGGAGGAGGAGTGTGTGTTAGTTGTATTTACTTATGTGTGCATGTGTATGCAGATAGCCATGGAGACCAAAAGAGAGTGTTGGGATCCCCAGAGCTAGAATTACAAGTGTCTGGGAGCTGCCTGAAGTGAGTACTGGGACCTCGTCTCATGCCCTCTGCAAGAGCAGCAAACACTCTTAACCACTGAGCCATCTTATCATGTCGCCACATGGACCCTAGTTCTGTTTTGGGAAAATGCATTCATCACTAATGTCAGGGAAGAATACGAGAACAAGCGCGCACAGACATGCACCATGGCACACACATAGAGGTCAGGAGACAATCTGCAGAGTCCAGGGGTCAAGCTCAGTCTTCAGGCTCTGATTTCACCCACTGAGCCATCTTGTCATCTCCCCTGCCCCTATATTGAGACAGACAGGGTCTCACTCTATAGCCCAGGCTGGACTTCGACCTCGTGAACCTCCTGCCTCAGTCTCCTGGGTGTTGGCATTACAATTGTGCACCACTGGGGCTGGAGAGATGGCTCAGTGATTAAGAGCCGCGGCTGCTGTTCCACAGGACCCTGGTTCAATTCCCAGCACCAACATGGAAGCTCACTGCTGTCTGTGCTCCATTTCCAGGGGATCCATTACCCTCACACAGACTGCAGGCAAGCACAGCACCAGTGCAGATTAAAAGAAGCAGACAGAGGTGCAGGTACCGTGCCTGACTCACACCAGTCTTGCTGATGACACTGCTCCAAGTGTTTCCATTAGCCAGACAGGGCAGGCTTTTTAAAATGCTGAAAGCAACGATATTGGGTGAAGTCCTAAGAGCTATAAAAAAAATAAAGGAGGAGAGGGTGCTGGGATGTGTGGATAAGGACTTAAATCAGAATCCCCAGTGCCCATGCAAACACCCAGGCACCTCTCTCTACATCTGTAATAGAGGGAAGGCTGAGCCAGGCGGGAGGCCTGGGCCTCACTCAGCAGCCAGTCTACCCGAATCAGTAGTCTCCAGGTTCAGAGAGAGTGAGTTCATAGTTCATAGTTCATAGTTCAAAAGCTATGGCAGATATGACAGAGGAAGGCGGCTGATGTCACCTCTGGCCTCCGTGTGACCTTGCACACACACACACACACACACACACACACACACACACAAACACACACAGTCAGACCAAAGGAAATGGGAGAAGGAGGAGACCTAATGTGAGACTTCAGATTCAGAACTTTAGACAGAATGCACGTAGGAAAGAGCCTGAGCAGGCGCCATGGCTCACGGTAGCAATCCCAGCCATGGCAGAGGCAAGAGAACCACAAGCTGGAGGCCAGCCTGGGTTCCCTAGTGAGTTCCCAGCTGACCTGGGCTGACCTGGGCTCCTGAACGAGACCCTGTCTCCAAACCAAAGCGAACCGAATGCAAACCTTGAACTGTTTTCCACAGAGGGCAGGCTGAAGTGAGCATCTTGTGTTTTGCTTTCTCAGGATGACGAAGCAGTTCCTCCAAAAGCTCTGTAAGCAGCACAAGCTGTACGTCACCCCGGCCCTGAACGACACCCTGTATTTGCACTTTAAGGGTGAGTCCCAGGCGAGCCCCTAACCAGTGTCTGGCAGAGAGGGAGTCGGTGGCTTGCAGGGGTCATCTTTATGCTCAGACACTACGCCAGTGACCTGGTCTTGACCCAGGTCCCAGAGGGGCCGTCGGAGTACAGAGGAGCTGCCCCACCTTCCTCGGTTGCTTGATTTTTTTTTTCCTTGCAAAATAGGAGATGGAACCCAGAGCCTCAAACATGCCAAGCAAGTGCACTGCCCTAGATAGCACCCCAGCTGGCCCGCCTTCCCCTTTGTATTTTGAAGGCTCACCAGATTGCCCTGGCTGGCCTTGAACTCACTTCTCACCTCACCCTCCTGCCTCACTCAACCAAGTAGCAGGGATTCCAGGCCTGTGCCACAAGGCACATAACTAGTTAATTTAATCACAATCTCTTTGTCTCTCTGTCCCTGTCTGTCTCTGTCTCTGTCTCTGTCTCTGTGTGTGTGGGGTGGGGGGAGGTGCAAGTAGGAGTTTGTTATAATGGCCATGCTAGTCTTGAACTTGTGGCCTTGCCTCAGTCTCCTACATGCTGGCAGTTCAGGCTCCAGTCAGCACAGCTGCCTCAGGACTGGACATTTGTTTTATAGCAGTAGGTGCAGTTGTGAACCATGGACTTGGGATAGGTGTATTGTGAAGGACAGACAATTAAGTTAGAAGACAGGGGATGAGAGTCTTTGGTCCTCTCTGAGTGCAGAGGTACTGAGGATGGCATCCTGGGGACTTGGGCTTGGTGTCCAGCCCCACATCTGCAGCTGAGCTAGGACCATTCTGACCAGTGATGACCAGGATCTCTGGCTCTCTGTTGGGGCGCAGAGTGAAGGCTGACCTGCTCTTGTCTCTCATCTATTTGTCTGTGGATTTATTTAGGACATCTTTCCCGAGAGCCTTCCATGCATGGGACTTTCTCGGTGCTGAGAATCCAGAGGTGGATGTAGCAAGGATGGTTTAGGAGTCCTGTAAGGTGGCACGGGCCTGAGTGGGCAGCCACAGGGAGGAGAATGCTGTGCAGGGAGGCACACCAGGCTCAGGAGTACTCAGGCCTTAGAGTTTGGAAGGACGCTCTACCTGTCTCCTCACTTCTACCCTCTCTGAAATCCCCAACTGGCATCTGAGCATAGCCGTGGTTAGAACAACAGATCCTGGGGGGCAGAGACTGAGGGAGAGGGAGGGAGAGGAGCCAGTATGTCAGGCTGAAGTGGATTTAGACTGAGAAGGACATATAACTTAGTTGTATGTCACTAGCTAATAAGTCACCCTGAAATGCGGCAACTTCCAACACTCTATCTCACATAGGTTCTGAAGAACGATGGTGGTCTGTGGGTGATTAGCTGGGTAGTTCTGGCTTGGGGTCCCTCTTGAGGTATGGTGAGATTGCCAAGTGCCCTCAATTACCTGAACTCTGGGCTGAGGGTGGAAAGCAGCCATGAGCTACAGCCTCAGTTCCCCACCATGCAAGCCTCTCACTGACTGCTAGCTCAACCTAGTGCAAGCTGCCAAGAGAAAGAACAAGATGGGAATAGGGATCCCAATACCAGAAGTGACACATGCCAGGTTTCTGCCTTATCTGTCATCTCAGGGCCACCCTCTTCTTTTTGTATCAACACAAGGGCCTGTGATAAGGTTGGGGGGGTTGGTGCAAGGTCAGAATGGGAAAATGGGGGCAGAGACCTTTGAGAGGTCAAGGAGAGAAAAGATTAACAGCAGGACTTAGTGATAAGGATGTCACAGGGACCCCAGCTGCTGGTAGGTGGCAGGAACAAAAGAGAGAGGCTGAGGAGACTGCTGCTGGAGGGACTGAGGGAGCAGAGGGGCTTTTCCTAGTGGGGGGCAGCGTGGGTCAGAACTGGAAGGTGGGCCAGAGAAAGAGAGACCAATGTCAGAGAGCAGGAACAAGACACACAGAGGCACAAAGACTAGCTCAGCAGTGAAGATAAGAAGGCTTAGATGTGGTTCACACCAGGCATGAGGCCTTGGGCTCAGTCTCCCATGCTAGAAGTAAAAAAATGGGGAGCGGGTGGCTTTGCAGAGAAAAGCTGTTACTAGCTGTGCATGCTGGCACATGCCTTTAATCCCAGCACTTGGGAGGCAGAGGTAGTCAGATTTCCCTGAATTCTAGGCCAGCCTGGTCTACATAGCAAGTTCCAGAATAGCCAGGACTACATGCAGCAATGGTTCTCAATCCATTCGGGAGTGTCAAGTGACCCTTTCACAGAGGTAGACCAAGACCATTGGAAAACACATGTATTTAATTTACAATTCATAAGGTAGCAAAATTATAACTTATGGAGTAGCAAGAAAATAATTTTATGGTTGGGGGGTCACCACAACATGAGGAACTGTGTTAAAGGGTCTCAGCATTAGGAAGGTTTAGAACCACTGACATAGAGACACCCAGACTCAAAAAAAAAGTCATGGATGGAGACTTCTCTCTGTGACCTCAGTCTACAGCCCAAGGTGGTCTTGAACTTGTGATCCTCTTGACATAGCCTCCAAGGGAGCTGAGATCATTGTTGTGTGCCACTCTGCCAGGCAGTCTCTCATTGCGCAGGCCTCACCGTCATAAACTCCTCCCACGGACACCCCCACCCACACAAGGCTCCTTCTAAGCTTAACACCCTGGTGGTAATGTTCTCCAACATGAGAATTGCAGAGACCGGAGCCTCACCAGCCCCTCCCTGCCAGGCTTTGACCGCATTGAGAACCTGGAGGAGTACACGGGCCTGCGCTGCCTCTGGCTGGAGTGCAACGGCATCCAGAGGATCGAGAATTTGCAGGCCCAGAGCGAGCTGCGCTGCCTCTTCCTGCAAGTGAACCTGTTGCACAAGATCGAAAACCTGGAGCCGCTCCAGAAGCTGGACGCCCTCAACCTGAGCAACAACTACATCAAGACCATTGAGAACCTCTGTAAGCTTAGCAGCCCTGCTCCGCCGCGTCCCAGCTGAGAGTGTGTGGGCTGGGAGCAGGTGCCACACATGCTCACCTGTGCTGCCTCCCCTCCAGCCTGTCTCCCGGTCCTGAACACGCTGCAAATGGCCCACAACCGCCTGGAGACGGTGGCAGACATTGAGCACCTCAGGGAGTGTCTGCAACTCTGTGTCCTCGACCTCTCCCACAACTCGCTGAGTGACCCCGAGATCCTGAGCGTGCTTGAGACCATGCCCTGTCTGGTAAGTACATGCCACAGACCACGTGCTTCAGGCTATGCTTCAGAAACATCACCCTCCTCCTTTCCCTTCCCCTCCCTCCCTCCCTCTGTCCCTTCCTTTTCCCTTTTAATAGTTGTGTGACTTTTACCCCCGGGAGGACTTGAACAACTATCTGGATGTCCTTAATGGGGCACTGTCAATCAGAGAGCAGACTCCACTTAAATCCTAGTAAACCCTAGTTTAGTGGGGTTGCCTACAGGAGCATGGGTGACTCAAAGCCTGTATCGCTGGGCAGCATGGTGACACTCCTGAGAGCTGCTTTCCCCGATGGCTTGCAGGCCACTCTCAGCTGGGCCTGAGGATCTTCCACACAACCTCAGGAGACAGCCAAGACCTGTGCCCTTTAAGTTTCAGCTTTCTGAGACTTAGGAGTTTTAGTTTTGTTTACTTCTTGTGCCTTTATGTTTCCTTCGGTCTTTTGAGCCCCATCTGTATCCCCTGTGGGGATATTTCAAGCTGGGAGAAAAAGCTGCAGAACAGTGCTTTTAACTTAGTTTCTCAAATGGTAGATGACACCTGGGAGGAAGTTTCCTTCTATTTAAAACATCGCAGTGGCTATATTTGATAGTTCCTAGGAAGTATCTACTAAATCTCTTTTACACACACACACACACACACACACACACACACACACACACACACACACACACACACGCCTGGACAGAACAGGTTCTGGTCATTTCACAGAGTGTGTTGAGATCCTCACCACTTCTGCTAGAACCTATGAGGCTTTGCTCTGTTTGTATCACTGTAGTGTCAGGTCTAAGTCAGTCTTTGCCTTCATTCTTCTCTCTCTCTCTCTCTCTCTCTCTCTCTCTCTCTCTGTTCTTTACACACCGTCTCCTCTTACAAGGATGCCAGTCAGGCAGTTGGGGCCTAACAACCTCCCTCTGTTACCTTGTCAATGATCATGTCTGCAAATATAATCACATTCTGAGGTACTGAGGAGGAAAACTGGGGGCTGGCAGAGGGGAAATGGGACAACAAGGACACTTCAATCTTGTTGTTGTTTTTCCGAAGCAATGCTGGACAGCATAAGCTTTCTGAGGAACAGAAGAGCATGTTTCCCCACACCATCTTCAGTCCAATAGAGCCGGGTTCCATGTGCTCTTGCCACTGTCCTCTGTGAAGACACTTCAGGCTTTGTCACTTACCACATTCTCCATGGTTCCAGTCACCTCATCAGTGCTCAGATTTTCAGAGACACATTCTTCTCTTGGCTGAAAGTGTAGTGGGGCCAGAGCTTGGGCTGCACCTCCAAACGTTCTCAGATTAGAATGGGCAGGCCAGCGTGCACCTTCTTCAGCTCCACATAACTTTTCTGGATGGAATCTCTCACACCCCAGGTACCAGTGAACGCTGCATAACTGGATGCCAATCTCATGTAGCCCTAGCTTCATCCTGATCACTCTGCTAGCACTGGAGGCTGCTGTTTTGGATTTGGGTTTTGAGATGAGTTTCGTGTAGCTGAGACTGGCCTTAAACTCTCTGTGTTGGGGAGAATGACCTTGACTTCTCCTGACTTTGTGTTTCAAGTGCTGGGAACATAGGTGCACCCTGACACCAGTTAAAACTGGTCACCTGATCATTTTTTGGGATGCTGTATCCTCCAACCCCTTCCCCGGTACAATGCAGTCCTACATCTGGAATACTTCTGCTTCCTGTTGTGAACCTTGCTGGGCTCCCACAGGCGGGTGTATTTGAGTGATTGATCATTAGGGAGTGGCACTGCTTCACAGGGACTAGCAGGTGTGGCCTTCTTGGAGTAGCCTTGGTTTCGTTGGTGGGCTTTGGGGTTTCAAATGCTCATGTCGGGCCCAGTGTCTCTATCCAGATGTAGAACTCTCCAGCACCATGTCTGCCTGCATGATGCCATAGTGACAATGGACGAAACCTCTGAGATTATAAGCGAGCCCAAGTTAAATGCTCTTCTTTATAAGAGTTGCATGGTCACGGTGTGTGTTCACAATAATGGGATACTGAAACGCATGGCAAGTTCAAAGCTAATTCATTTGCATCTAATATGAATATATTTCCCCAGCAGTATAAGCCAGTGTAGATATGAAAATATCTGACGTGATCAGGCAAACAGACTGCAAAATGATTCTTTTTTTTTTTTAAGATTTATTTATTATATTTAAGTACACTGCAGCTGTCCTCAGACACACCAGAAGAGGGCATCGGATCTCATTACAGATGGTTGTGAGCCACCATGTGGTTGCTGGGAATTGAACTCAGGACCTCTGGAAGAGCAGTCAGTGCTTTTAACCGCTGAGCCATCTCTCCAGCCCGCAAAATGATTCTTATTAGCCCACTGAGCTTCCTCAGGCAGAGATCAGAAGGTACACATCTGGCCAGGGGAGAGGGGCACTGCCATTGCTGGGTCAATTTCCTTACTGTATTCTGACCCCCAGGGGATCTGGCACCCAGTGGGCAAGTCCTCTCCAGCGCCCTGTACATCCAACCCAGCCGTGCCTCTTTGTGTGTTTTGTTAATGTTTCTATGTTTAGAGACAAGGTCTCAAGGAGCTAACTAAGCCAGTCCTCCCTCAGGCTTTGATTCTTATCTGTTGCCCTTCAAATATTTTCTTGCAATGTGTCTCAGGCAGGAAGAACCAGAAACCATTAGATCGAAGTGTGCTTCAGGAAGAGAGGTTGGGAAACGAATGAAGCTAACAGAAGCACTGAGCTGAGGAGGGCTTTGGGGATGCTCTCCAGTGCAGCTCCGGCGGAACCTTCCCAGTAGAAAAGAGGGCGGCTGAGCAGTCTGTGCAGCTCCAGTGCCCAGCACAGGAGAGCCCCTCATGGTCCTGTCTCCACACCAGCACATGGGACTTTGTTTTCCTCAGGGAAATTAATTGAGGTGTTATTCTGAGGGCACATGATATGATGATCTTGGGTTTTATCATTACAAACACTGTGGGGTGTGTGTGTGTGTGTGTGTGTGTGTGTGTGTGTGTGTTGCATGTTGTGTTTATGTGTGTGTATATATTGGGCAGGGAATGCATGTAGAGGTGACAGGACAATGTTCAGGAGTTGGTTCTCTCCTTCTACCCTGTCAGTTCTGGGGATTGAACTGAGGTCGTCAGCCTTGGCAGCGAGTGCCCTTACCCACAGGCCCTGATTGGCTGGCTTTGATAATCAGTTTGGCCCTGCATGTTGCTTTGTAGCGTGTGCTGAACCTGATGGGAAACCCAGTGACCAAACACATCCCTAACTACCGCAGGACGGTCACTGTCCGACTGAAGCACTTGACTTATCTGGACGACAGGCCGGTTTTCCCCAAGGACAGGTAAGAAAAGACCAGGGCCGGGTGCATTTGATTGCTTGTTGTCAAGCACACTCGTTTGACTTTCAGGTTTCCTGATTTCTGAGCATTCTCTCACATCTGTAAATCCTGTCGGACCCATTAATGGCACCTTCACTGCCCACCACTGGAATGGGTGCTTGCCCACAGAGTCTTTTTTTTTATTATTATTTAAAGATCTACTTATTTATTATTTTATACACACCAGTACAGTGTCGCTGTCTTCAGACACACCAGAAGAGGCCATCAGATCCCATTACAGATGGTTGCGAGCCACCATGTGGTTGCTGGGAACTGAACTCAGGACCTCTGGAAGAGCAGTCAGTGCTCTTAACTGCTGAGCCATCTCTCCAGCTCCAAATCTTTACTGTTTTATAATTACTCTGTGTGTGTGTGTGTGTGTGTGTGTGTGTGTGTGTGTGTGTGTGTGTGTGTGTACGCGGGTGTGTGTGTGTGCATGTGTATCATGGCCTACCTGCTCCCAGAAGAGGTCAGCTCTCACTGTGCAGATCCTGGGGACTGAACACTGACCTCAGGTCATCAGGCTCAGGAGCAAACTCCTTTCCCTGCTGAGGCATCTCACTGGCTCTTGTCTTCAGTTTGTTTGTTTGTTTTTGTTTTAAATCTTGTGAATAATGCTTCAGGGGGCATTTGCATGCACATTCCTGTGTGGGCTTGGCTTTGCTCCCCTCGGATAGGTAGATGGGAATAGAAGTGATAGGCCCGCCGGCAACTTCATGCTGGGCCTCTGAGGAGCCACAGTGGTTTCCCTAAGCGGCCTCACTGTCTTCTTTTCTCTTCAGCTTTGTGAGAGGATCTGAGTTTTCTCATCCTTGCCAAAGTCACATTTTTATTCTCTCTGTGGGAGGCAAGGTGCAGGCTTGTCAGGCTTGTGACTGGCACCTCCCTGGGGGCCAGGTTTTCCTTATGCACTGCCTGTTGTCCCCTGTTCTTTGGGAAATGCTGGCTTTGTGCCTCTGCTCATTAAAACCATAGTGTACTTTTCGAAAGAAGCAGTTTTGGGTGAAGGAAAAGCAGTTTCCCGGTATGAACACCTCGCATCCTTGGGGACACTTGTTAAAACTGATGGAACAAAGTTGACATAAGATTAGTAAGTGAATTCTAACATTTTTTTTTAAAGATTTACTTGTGTGTGTGTGTGTGTGTGTGTCTGTGTGTGTGTCTGTCTGTGTGTGTGTGTGTCTGTGTGTGTCTGTCTGTGTGTGTGTGTGTGTATGTGTGTCTGTGTGTGTGTGTCTGTGTGTGTGCACCATGTATACACAGCTGCCTGGTGAGGCAGAAGAGGGCATTCGATCCCTGGAGCTGGAGTTCCAGGCATTTGGGAACCACCCAATGGGGGTGCTGAATTCTACAAGGGCAGCAAGCGCTCTTAACCACTGAGCCACTGGACCATCTCCAGCTTCTTGACTGAAGAAATGAGTGAGCTGAGGGGCTGAGGAGATGGCTCAGTTAGTAGTAAAGTGCTTCCCTCATAAGCGTCAGAAGTTAAATTTGGCCCCAGAACCCACATGAAGAGCTGGGCACTGTGGCAGGCCCTGCCACCCGAGTTCTGGAGAGGTGGAGACAGTGTTCCTGGAATACCCTGGCCAACCAGCCTAGTCTACTTGAGGGCTTCAGGTCCCAGGGAGAGACCCTGCCTAAAAACAGGTGGATGGTGCCTGAAGAGGAAAGACACCAAGGTCATGCCCTGGCCTCCATGCACGAATTCACATGTGCATCTGCACACATGTGTATAGACAGGCACAAGGCCAAGGAACGAACACGTTGGCCAGACAGCATAAGTTTGTAATTTTCTTTTAACATTTACAAGTTGTAGGGAACCTGATAGAGAGATGGCTCAGAGGTTGAGAACATTTGCTGTTCTTGCAAACCACTCTGGTTGGGTTCCCAACACAGCTTATAACTACCTGTAACTCCAGCTCCAGGAGGAGCCCTCTTCTGGATTCTGATGTCACCTGCATTTTCATGGTATACATACATATGCATAAAATGAAACATAAACACATCTTTAAAAGAGTTAATTCCATTCAATATCCTTCTGTACCCTTCTCCTCACTCCCCTGCCTCTCAGGGTCTCACACCTCCTTGGCTGGCCTGGAGCTCACGGCTCAGGTGTGGACAGCATGTGCCCACACCCAGCGCCCAGTTCTGTCCTCTGTCCTTCCCCAGGGCGTGTGCAGAGGCCTGGGCCCGAGGCGGGTATGCTGCCGAGAAGGAAGAGCGTCACCAGTGGGAGAGCAGGGAACACAAGAAGATAACAGACAGCCTGGAAGCCTTGGCCATGATCAAGCGGCGGGCCGAGGAACGGAAGAAGGCAAGAGAAAGAGGTGCGCCCCAGACCACAGCTGCAGAGTGTGACCCTTTTCACATGACCCTGGTGTATGGTCTAGGAACCATACAAAGGTCAGACATTTACTGCAGATGGGTCAGAGAAATTAGTGTGAGAACGGTTCTTTGGTGGACATGCAGTTCTCTCATTTAATGAGGAAAACTGAAGTGCATGTTAATAAAATGCGTGTGTGCAGGTTTTGCATAAAGAATTAGACCCCAGGCGCTGCAGAGATGGCTCAGCAGTTGAGCACTGGCTGCTCTCCCAGAGGACCGAGGTTCGATGGCCAGCACCCACGTGGGGCTCCTTAGCATCAACAACTCCATCCTAGGGAATCTGACACGTCTTCTGGCTCTCAGGAAGGGCATCACAGTCAGGGTTTCCTGTAGTCTCACAGTTGTGGGGCTGAGGGCTCTGACTGCCAGGAGGACACAGCACACCTAGGACACCTTCAAAGCATGTTGAAAGTTCTGTCTTACCCCAAGCCAAAATTCATGGGATGAGTTTTTAATTTTTTAATGTTATGATCACTGTGTGTGTGTGTGTGTGTGTGTGTGTGTGTGTGTGTGTGTGTGTGTGTGTGTGTGGTGTGGTGTAGTGTAGCAGGCACAGACATGTTGGGCAGGGCTAGGGCCTTTCACAGATTCCTGGATCCTTCCTGGGACAAGGGAGCAGCTGTCAGCCTGTGTGGCCCTGGAGGCACCCTCACTGTGACCTTTGACCTTTATCAGCAAGACTACCCCCCAGTCAACTTTTTTTTTTTTTTTTTTTGGTTCTTTTTTTCGGAGCTGGGGACCGAACCCAGGGCCTTGCGCTTCCTAGGCAAGCGCTCTACCACTGAGCCAAATCCCCACCCCCCCACCCCCCTAGTCAACTTAACAGCTCATCCTTGTACCAGCCCAGCCTTAGGCAGAGCTCCAACCTCAACTCTGGACTTTTCCTCTCTAGGGGAGACATCTCTGCCAGAGAGTGAAAAGAGTATCCCCACTAGCCCAGAGGCTCAGGAAAAGCCTCCCAAGGGGGAAACCCAGCAGAAGATGGAGTTGTTTGTGAAAGAGAGCTTTGAGGCCAAAGATGAACTGTTTCCAGAGAAGCCAGGAGGAGGAGAGGAGCTGCCTGAGGTGGTGGGGAATAGGGCAGTGGAAGATCCAGACCTGTCCGGGAACCTGGCTCTCACCCAGACACCTGTGGCGGTCACCCCTGAAGGTAAGGCAGCTGAGACCAAAGAGGACAGCCCCTGACTCTGCACAGCTGTGGCCCCTGACTCTGCACAGCTGTGGCCCCTGACTCTGCACAGCTGTGGCCCCTACCCTGCACACAGATATGGCCCCTGACCCCGTACATAGCTACCCCGTACATAGCTATGACCCCTGACCTTGTACACAACAAGTGTGTTTTGACACAAAAGGAATGGTGCTACCAAACAAGCGCTCAGGACCTGCTCTGGCTCCACAGCCCAGAGAGCAGCTTTCATTGTAAATGCTAGACTCATTAAAAATGTAGAGCTGGAGAGACAGACAGGTAGATCTCTGGAACTCTCTGGCCAGCCAACCTATCCATGAGCCCCAGGTCCTAGAAGGAGACCGTGTTCTACTTTGCTTTTTGTTGCTGTGGTAAAACACTCTTACCAAAATCAAAGAGAGAGGGAGAGGGTTTACTCAGCTTTCACTTCCAAGTCACATCATTCCTGAGGATGCCTTGCTGTGTTAACTGTCACAGCCCTAACCCTGGAGAGCAGGCGGCCATATACTTGGTGGACAGGCAATGCAGGCTCACAGAGAGGCCTCCACCAGGGCTGGCCTCCCAGGCTTAGGAACCAGCACTTGTTCTGAGAACATCCCTTTCCTGCGGGCAGTCAGTCAGGCTGTCTACTCTGGGATCGGTGGCTTCTGCGGTCTCAAGACTCTCCTCTTGTCACAATAGGGCCAGCTTCTTCCTGTCTCTCTTTTCCTTTCCCGGAAGGTCTGTTCTTCCACAATGACCGCTAGCTTGACACTCTAACCTTTGTATCTGAAACCAGTGCTGGGCCAGTAACTTCTCACTGCTCTTCTTCAGAGGTCATGTCTCCAGTGGAAGCTACTGATGGGGCCAGAACGGAAGACACAGAGGCCATTGCCCTGGAGACCAAGGAGAAGCTTTTCATCGATGTGAGCAGTGGGCTTCGCTGAGGGTGGGGTGATACGTTTGTGGCCCTCACTGTATCAGGAGTCCCCCAGGGAGCAGGAATAGCACAGCCAACAAGGCTTAACCCCAGTCACCCTGCTCAGACTCAGATTTGGAGGCTGGTCCATTTACCTCACCTGGGTTGTGAGAGCAACACTAGAGGTTCCAGGGACATTACAGTGTAAAGCAGTTCTGTGGCCAGCCCTAGAGTGTATCACTGGAGTCTGCTGGGCCTCACACCCACAGTCTGGTAGGTGGTTCTGGCCACCTCATCGGCTGGCGTGATTCTCCAGGGTCCTTCCAGCAATGTTACAGCTATGTTACTGCTCCCCAAAGCTCCTCCCATTTGGAGGACAATACAGTGTATTCCCTGCATGCAAGGCATGAGAAATCAAACACCGTCACATTGTCCCAAGAGCTGCAATTCAGTGGAGTAACAGTGGGAAGCAATGCACACCCATGTGAGCTGGGGCTCCCTCTGCCTGCCCAAAGCCTAGGCTTTGAAATGAGATCTGGACACCGTGGCACAGTGAAGATGTGGAGTCTCAGGCTGCCTTGCTTGAGGCGTGGCATGGACTGAGTGTTTGGAAACAGGTGGTATGATAATCCCAACATCACGGAGCAGAAATGGAGAAACAGAGGTTAGGCAACTTGCCCAAGACCACACATCTAGGAAATGGTGGTGTGGTTTTCTGATTTTTCAGGAGGTACACAAGGCTAATGTGTAACAGGTACTTTTGAGTTTGGGTTCCCTGTGACAGAACAGTGAAGAAGCTGTTACCATCTTACTGTCCTCGCCTGCAAACCCTCCTCCATTACCCACACTTGAAGTGCCAGTGTAGCTTTGAGCATGCTGAGGTCTGGTGGGCATGGGTGGGAGCTGTGGAGGGGCCTTGGTGAGGTTCCCTTGTCTCCTGTTGACACTTTCTCCCACCGTCTTGGATGACAATGTGGTCACTGACTCTTTCAGGACCTGCCTGACTTGGAAGATGTTGATGGTACAGAAGTGTCTGTGGAAGACCAGACAAAGGTCAGCATCCCTTCCTAAAGCCCAGCATGGCCTCAACTTGAGGCAGCCCTCACCTGCCTCAGCCTCCCAGGACTGGGCTCACAGGAGTACACCACAGTGCCTTTCCTTTAGAACCATCTCTCCTGAAAGTGACCTGCCCTTCTGAGCAGAGCAGCTCACTTCCACCTTACTGGGGAAATCAGCTGCTCTCCGGCCCCACCAAGGACTTATTTCAGCGACTCGGGCTTGCAAGTTCTACTGGGGGGCTGCGTGAAAGAGGCTGGGAGCATTGTGCCGTGTGCTGTGTTCCCATGGGCGCCTCCCAAACATCTACTAAAGCTAGAGAGGGAAGGAGCACCCAGGTGAGGCACCCGACTCCGCTCCCTGGGCATAACTAGGAGCCAGCAAGCAACTGTTGGACCTGTACCCAGAGGCTTTGGAGCGAACCTCTTCTTGAGGTCTCATATCCACAAATAAGCACACTGGCCATGGCCCTGTGGGGACCAAGGTTGTCCAGGAACAAAATCTGAAGAGTTGCTGGGCTATAGGGTGTGGCAGAGGCTAGAACCCAGGTGTCAGTGGGTATGGCAGAGGCTAGAACCCAGGTGTTGGTGGGTGTGGCAGAGGCTAGAACCCAGGTGCTGGTGGGTGTGGCAGAGGCTAGAACCCAGGTGTTGGTGGGTGTGGCAGAGGCTAGAACCCAGGTGTTGGTGGGTGTGGCAGAGAGGCTAGAACCCAGGTGTTGGTGGGTGTGGCAGAGGCTAGAACCCAGGTGTCGGTCGTGTGGCAGAGGCTAGAACCCAGGTGTCGGGGGGTGGCAGAGGCTAGAACCCAGGTGTCGGTGGGTATGGCAGAGGCTAGAACCCAGGTGTTGGTGGGTGTGGCAGAGGCTAGAACCCAGGTGTTGATGGGTGTGGCAGAGGCTAGAACCCAGGTGTTGATGGGTGTGGCAGAGGCTAGAGCCCAGGTGTTGGTGGGTGTGGCAGAGGCTAGAACCCAGGTGTTGATGGGTGTGGCAGAGGCTAGAACCCAGGTGTTGATGGGTGTGGCAGAGGCTAAAACCCAGGTGTCGGTGGGTGTGGCAGAGGCTAGAGCCCAGGTGTTGGTGGGTGTGGCAGAGGCTAGAGCCCAGGTGTTGGTGGGTGTGGCAGAGGCTAGAACCCAGCTGTTGGTGGGTGTGGCAGTGTGGTGAGTGAAGCAGGCTGAGGTGTTCATCCTGTAGCAGCCTGCTTCTTCTCTACCCCACGTGTGCTTTCCTGTATTGTGACCACAGGAAAAGCAGACACAGTTCCTGTTCTCTCACCAGGACACAGGCATCCGGAAAATCCAGGCCATCTCCAGCTTGAGTGACGACAGTGACCTGGAGCTGGAGGAGCTGCCCCTCTCCGTGTTCGAGGGCACTCCCATAAGCCCCACAGGCGCCCTCTCACACATATTTGCGGTCTCCAAAGACCCCTCAGAGGCAGCCAGGGTGCCTTTCGCAGACATATGTATGCCAACAGCAACAACAGACTTAGAAACCCAGAGTCAAGACCCCAGCACAGCATCTTCACGCCCCCTCATCCAGGAGCTCGGAGAGGATGAGCTGACAGAGGGAGAGTCAAACCAGCCACTGCCACCCCAAAGCTGTGCAAGTGACCCCGCACTTGCCCAGTCTAGTGAAGATGGAGGCAGTCAGCTGCCTGCAGCCACTCCACTAGGTAACGCTCTGTGGAGGCTCTGTAGGGGTTGGACCGCAGACCATCCACAACCTCACTGCTGTGTTCAGGCACAGGCTGTCTGGGCAGTTAGCACAAAACACAAGGGTTGGGTGTGCACTTTAGGTACCTGCTTTTGCCTTATGTTCCCAGTGCTCCCCTTGCACAAGGGGACGTGCACACAATCCATACACACACACACAATACAGTGGGGTTGGGTTTCTGATCTCATCAGAGCACATGACTACAGCCCAGTAACATGCTGACTGTGTGGGTCTTAAGTGCATATAATGAGTCTGTGCTGGCCTGGACCGGCGCTCAGCAAGAAGGGCAGCTTTACCAAGTACTGATTTGTTCTCTCCTTGCTCCTCAGGAGATGGAGCTGAGAATGAAGCAGAGTCTTCGTTGCACCCAGAGGAGCCCAGCACCCGGGTAGGCCTGGAAGATATTGAATTTGGCTTGGACTGAACCCCAAGGCAGTCTACACTGTTAGCCTAGCAGTGGTGCAGCGGATGCAGGGCACCCTCTTCTATGTATCCCTGCTGGTGTGCTCCGGCACCCTGCATGGCAGGTGCTGTGCAGCTACACCAGTGTGCCTGCCGTGTACCCAACACATCGGTTTCCCCTGGTTACAGATCCCGAGAACATAAACACTTAAGACCCGCATGGTCAGCATGTTACTGGGCTGCCAGTCAGGCTCTCTTCTGATGACGTCAGAAACCCCACCCCACTGTATTCAGTGTGTGTGTGTCCCCAAGGTAGAGCGAGTGGGCTTTACACATCAGACACCATCTGCTCTGACCACAGGACCATCCGGCTCAAGGCAGTGGACAAGTTTATTCAGTCCCAGAGTCAAAGCGTCAACCCCTATTGAGCCTATGTGGACTGTCGCACAAATGACCCACAACAGCTGACCCGTAATGTGCCATGTCAGGAGGCACTTGGGCTGAGGTACCTTCAAGGACAGGAGGCTAACGCTGACACAATGGCCTCCTTTCTAGCAACCCTGCTGTGCTGAGGTGCAGGGGTAGCTCTACCCTGGAGAGTATATGCAGATCCCCAGGCTATAAGAGCTGGCTGGCCCTTGGCCATGGCTACACGGAGTTCCTGTGCATGGTCTCCTGGCCCTCTCTGCAGCCAGCTCTCAGGAATAACCTACCACCAAATATACAAAACAGATTTGTTCCCCATTGCTTCAGCCTGGCTCCAAACTGCTCAAGTTCCCATGGGCACACTGGGAGGTAGAGGCTCTGCCCTGGAATAGGTAAGCTCAGAGCTCCAGGATAAAGGCTAGGTTCTCAGACATGGCTTCCCCAACTCAGAAGCCCATTCGTGGCTTCTTCCGGGGAGGATGGGAGCCAGAGAGGACAGGTGTTTGCTGCCTGAAAGACCTGGTCTGGCGGCTAGAGGTCTGGGAAGGCGGTGTAGCCACAGGTCCTGGATTGTCCTGAAGTGGCAGCTTGGCCATGTAGTCCCGGAGGGTCTGTCGACGTTCATGCTGCACACCTTGGGCCCACAGCTCCTGCGTTAACTCCTGGGAGGGTGGAGTCCTGGGTGGCTGAGGGCAGGCCTCAGAATTAGAGAGGTCTTGGCTGTGAGGGGCACTGCTGGCATCTGGGGAGTCCATGTAGCTTGTGAACGAGGAGAAGGTGCTAGAGAGCTGAGTCCGGCGCTTGGGCCGCTTGGATTGTCTCTGGGACCCGGAGGTCTGACCTTGATGTCTTTTCCACCAGGCAGCTGCCCGGCCTTCCCAGGCTTTGGTTAAGCGCTCAGTGAGCTCATCCTGCTGGCTACACTGCGGTGCAGGGGGTGGCTCTGCCTTGGGGAGTGTACCGAGGTCTCCAGGCCGCAGGAGCTGCCCCTTGGCCATGGCTGCTCGGAGCTTCTGTGCCAGGGTCTCCTGGCTCTTCTGCCGCTCCATGTGGCCCAGAAAACGGCGGTGGGAGAAGGTGGGGGCAGCCCACACTGGATTAGTGGGGGACAACTCCATCAGTGCCTCCAGCCAGCGGCTGCAACGGGCACTGGCCCGAGAGGTCCAAGAGGGTGTGGATACCTGGTCCACTGGAGGTGCTGCTGCCCTGGATGCAGGGCGTTCTGGTGCTGGGTGGTCAGGCTCTCTGAGGCTGGAGGTTTGCTGGACGCGCAGGTGCTGGTAGAAGACGTCCCCAGCTGCTGAGAGCTGGAAGAGCAACAGGCCTGGGGCAGAGGCACAGGGTGGGGCAGCGGCCAGACCTGGACAGGGAAGGAAAAGAGCTGTAGAGCCTGGCAGTACCCCCCACAGCAGCCCCACAAGGCCTCTGCCCATCGCACCTATGACCGGCGCCTCCAGACGTTCCTGCAGCTGCTGCTGCCTCTTGGGTTCCAGCAGGGGAAAGGCAGAGAGGGAGTCGGTGATGGAGGGCAGAGACTGAGGAGGTCCTGCCAGCTGGGGAATGGAAGTCCCCTCTCCTGGAGAAAGGACAGAGAGCTAGGCATACCAGTGCCAGCACCAGCATGTCTCCATAAGCCCCCACCCCACCCTACCCCCACCTGCCTGGCTGACCTGCTATGTGAAGCAGCTGAACCTGTCCACCCTGGCCCCCCAGTAGCAGGGGCCGGGGATAGCCAGGACTAGCTGGGGGTAGCAGGCGGGCAAGCAGGGGTGCAGATGGCAGGCCATGGTCCCACTTAAGCATTGGCACCAGGGGGAGGCGCTCATCCATCAGGTAGATCGAGAACTGAGGAAGAAGGGAGAGTGAGCATGGTGGATGTTGTACCAGCCTTCCAACAACCCTTGGCAGGCCACACAGCCTGCAGGAGGACGGCACTTCCATTGGCCTTCAAGTCCCCCTCAATGCGGCCGACCCAACCTAAAACGTATTTTCTGGGCAGCAGCAGGGTTCCTAGAAGTCCCTGACATCCATCCCTGCACTCCCAACAGTAGGCACTTGGGCCAACTGGAGCCCTGAGCTAGAATCAACCTCTGCTTCCTCCCAGGTCCTGAGATCTAGGTTTGCAGATGACCCAGTCCGCCTGCCTCTAGTGAGGTCATGAGCACCCATCATTCCTTGGTTCCTGTGGCTGTGCATCAGGCCTGCTGGCAGCAGCGCTGGTGAAGTCAGAGGCAGAGGCCGAGAAGGCTGCCGCTCACCTGGGTGCAGATGAGATGCAGAGACGTGGAGGCGGGACCCGGCTGCCCGAGGTACTGGGCAAGCAGCACCCGTTCTCCTTTCTGGCAGGCAGCTTCTGCTCCAGCACGGAACAGCAGCAGCCCACAGCCCGGCGGGCCCTAGACAAAGTACAGCACACTTAGCCTGTGTCTTAGGGCTGGAGATGAGTCTCCTGCTTAATGCTTCTCCTCACCCCCCTCAACCAATACCTGAATATCAACCATTTTCACACCCGTGCGGTCCCCCACAGTCAGCACCCGGGGATGGGCAGTGAAGTCTGCCCAGCGCCAGGGAGATGGATCACGGAAGGCAAGCGTCTCAGGGTCCTTGTAGATTGTCTGCAGCCTTGAGGAGGAAGGCAGGCCATGAGTGTGGGCCTGGTGGGGGTTGGGGAACAAAGGTGTTGAGGGGCTGGGCTAGAAGGAAGACTAGGGCCATGGAGTGGAAGGCCATGGTTCTGCTTTGGAGTGGAAGGTTTTGGGGGAGAGGGGAGTTACCCATCTTGTGGGGTCCACAGACACACAGTTCCAGAACGGCTGCAGATGGCCAGCTCTCCTGACAGGTGAGGGCTACAGGGCACAGGTGCTGTGTTATCATCCAGCAACTCAGCCCTTCTCCCAGACCCTGTCCATGCCGGGAAGCCCACATCCTTTACCTGAGGCTAATACCAGTGGCTCCCTTCTCCACCTGCAGCACCTGCAGGGGTGCTGGTGGCTCCTGCTTATCAATCTTCCACACAGCACAGTGGTAGTCAGAGCGGACGGCCAGAAGCGCTGGGGAGGACAGGGAGGTCGGGATTGCAGTGTGTGTGTAGGGGGTGATGGTAGCTAGTTGGACAAGGAAGAGGGAGGGAGGGAGGGAGGGAAGGAGGGAGGGAGGACATCTTACTTTCTCCCTGGACAGTGCTAGTCACCACCTGCCGTACAGGTCCCCGTAGCTGGATGTGCCCAGGGTCCTCAAAGACCCGAGGGTTGCCACCTGAATTCACACTGACCTCCTGGAAATCTGAGTGCCTGGTTAAGGATTAGAGTGAACCCCAGTGGCCCAGCTCACTCTTCCCCTGGCCCACTGTGTGGATGGCGTCAGGATACCCCCCCACCCAACCCCAAAGGAGAAAGGATACACAGCTTGTCCAAGGCACCTCCACTAGGGTAGACCAGCTGTCCAGCCCGTGCTGTCCTTCCAGGCAGCCAGGCCAAAGCACCCCCGGTGAAGGCCTCATCCATCAGCAACTGCTCCCACCTCGTGGCCAGCTCTTCATGCAGCAACCTCCCCATGAGCAATGACACGGACCTGCTTAGGACGGGACCCCCAAGGATAGAGAAGCGACGTAGCCGGCGGCTGAGGGAAGCCCAAGGACACCTAGGGACAGAGCAGCAGAGGATAGCACTGGGACAGTGAAGGACATGCAGAGAACCTCTCTCTTAGCTGCCTAGAATACACCGTACCCTGTCCCTGAATATTTCTGTGCCTCCTAGCAAGTGGCTCACAGATGTCCCCAGTCAGGGCAACTGAGGTCTTTTGTAGGATTTGCGGTAGTTCAGACCCTGACTCTTCCTTTGGAATAAGAAGCCATCGTACTGTCGCTTGAGTTAAGTCAGAGGTAAGTGGGTGAGACGAGATTCTGAACACCTGGATGTAGCTGTGCCTCAGGCTCACCGACCCCCTTTTCCCTTAAGCTGCTTGGAGCTGGGGATTTTGTGAACTCATGGCTCACGACTGTGTGGGGCTGGAAAAGCCACTATGGTGAAAACCTGGTCAGTGTCCCAGCTCCTTCCACATCCCACCACAGGTCTGTCTGTGGCTGCTTTCTCACTGGCTACTTGCCCCCAGGGCTGGTGTCCACCGAGGTCCTGAAGCAGCCTCTTCACGCTGACTATGGTCACCTTTTTCGAGTAGCCCTGCAGGGAAGGCCTGTCAGGTTTGCACCCAGGGAGGTGGCTGACCATACACCCCGCCAGTGGTGGCTCCTTACCCGGTTCCCCTCCAATCTGAAGTTCTCCAGCATGAGTTTCCCCAGGGGTGCGAAAGCTATATCCCCATGGTCCCACAGGAAGCGGCTGAGCTGTGGGGAATGGCTGTGTGAGTCAGCATAGCTCAGGCTGTGAGAAACAGTCCCACCCAGAGACCGTTTACCTGCTCAGTGACATCCAGCACAACTCGAGACTGGTACTGGTAGTAGTGACCTCCCCGGAAGAGGAAGTCCTGAGCTGCCAGACCAGGGTCCCAGGGATCTAAGGGGAGAAGGAAGTCAGAGAAGAACATGAGAGGGAATGGGGACAAGATACACCTGGAGGTATCTGGAATCTGGGATCCCCTTGTCCATGTGATGGCTAAGGTCCTTGGAGGGAGCCCAGAAGGAGAGAGACTCTTACCAGGGCCAGGAGGCACCAGGGGCAGGGGTCCTGGTGTTGTCGGCTCCCATAGCAGGTTCTTGGCAAAGGACGATGTCTGGTCCTAGGGAAACAGGGCAGCAATAACATGGCAGGTGTGTGCTCCCTGCCCTTAACCAACTCAGTCCTCGTGACAAATCTAAAAAGCTAGTCACTTTGCTAATGTAGAACCCGAAGCATGAGGCTGCTGTCACTTGCCCTAGGTGACAGTCAACTAAAAACAGGCATAGACTTGAACCCAGGCAACCAACTCCAGAGTCTGTATTCTAAACTCCATCCACAGCAGCTTTCAAAGGAAGCACCTGTATCTTGACTGTCCCACCCAGAATGCAATGAGCTCCAATTTTCTCAGCCACTTCCTCTGAGTCCTGTCATTCAATGGGTTCCAAGTAGGTACCAACAAGCCTCCCTTGTCCCAAGGACCAAGAACTCCCCTCCCCCAACACCCTCTCTTTGACCTGCTCCCCTCTACGCACTCAATACAAGGCAGCAGAAGATGCCCTTCCCAAGAGCAGAAATCCTGTCCCCTTCCCCTGCCATTCCATGATTTAGTAGAGCCAAGGCCATACTACACAGGGTCTGCCCATCGGCATACTGTCTCCCACCATAATTGGCAGTCCCTTGGGTGGGTTTGCCTGACCTCCTCATGGTGGGCTCTTGGGCCTGTAAGGACCCTAACACAGAGACACTGGCTAATAAACAGTTGCTGAACCCAGGGAGAGGGAGCAAGGAAAGTGGAGCCACAGCCTCTATTGAGAGATTCTGTCTGGATAGTAGGGCGGCCGGTGCACAGCACTAGCATCTGCTGGGACCTCTTTCTCCGATAAGTGAATGAAGAAGAGACCAAGGAAAGGGCCCCACTTCCATCCTCACCCTGCAGTTCTGTGGCTGGGCCCCTGGCAGGGTCAGTGCATCTCTCCAGCTGCACATGAAGGACAGGTCGGGGCCATCAGTCATGCCAAGAGGACCGGCCATAAACAACGAAGGACGCAGGGTGCTGGGGAAGTCCATCCTGGAGACAATGTATCTAAAGTTACATTCGCCTTCATTAAGAATCTCAACAGTGCCCCCAGGGTTCCCAGAGAGCACACAGTGTCCTCAGGGGAGACCACTACAAGGCAGAAGGTAAAGACCAGAATCTGCATGCAGCCTAACGCCAGAGCTGCACGAGAGCTGCTCACTCCCAATCACAGGGGAGTGCTCCCTTGGGACAGCCAGGGAGATAGCTCTGTGCACACCTTGGAAGAGGAGCTGGGGCGAATGACCGGTGAGCGCAAGAGGTCCTGAGGCAGGTAAAATGCCAGAGATAGGCAACTGCTGAATATATGAACCGGAGAGTGAGAGGACCAAGTGGGATGTTAATGAGGGCTGAGCGGTCTTCAATCAAGCAGACTTTCTTCCACCCCTCTGTGGGCGGACCAGAGCTGCGTACCATTCCAGCTTTCCCGGCCAAATACAGGCTTCTCCCGAAATGCCCGTGGTCTGAGTTAAAGTAGGAACTCTCTTCAAGCGGTAACTGTCAAACAGTCCTCATTTTTAGTAAAAATTAAATCTTACATCCGACCGGCCGAGCTGCTGGACGAGGCGTGATGGCTCTGAATTTAAGAGTCTAGGAACTGAAGACCCGTAATCTGCTCACAAGTTTTCCCGGACCGCCCTCCCTCATGGCAAACATCTAGGATAAGACTCAGCGCTGGAATCGGCCTGTCTCGAGAGCCATGTGGCCTGCCACGTGCTCTCAGCATCCCCGCACCCGGGCCCTACCGGTTCCCGGCAACAGTCTCACCTGATCCCGGGGACACAAATGAGCCGGACTGCCACTCCTCAACGCCGCCACCCACAACTACTGGAGCATTGCCACTCAGACTAAACTAGTTTCCGGACCGGGCCGGAAATGCTCCCGTGAGACAGGAAGTCCCGCCCCACCTCACCTCACTATGTCCTCCAGCGCCGCCTGCAGAACAGGCGGCGAATTGAACCGAGCTGTGAAATTCCTGGTGTTGGACGATCCTGCCTCCACTTCATTAACTTCCTATCTTACAAGAGTGTTGGGAAGTTTAATTGATCCTCTCAACAAACAACTGAGCAGCACTGATGAGCCACTCACTGTATTTGTTGCCCACAAGTTCTAGAATCCTCTTCACAGACGCCTCTGGGTGCATGCACGGCTTAAACCGGGGAACAGGAATGAATATTAGCTTGTCCTCTTGGGGGATTTTTTCAAATTCACAGGCAGCAAGTCCTGGGCACTCCCCGTAGGTTGCCTTGGCCCTGACACTATGGCATGAAACTTAGGATGTGTGGCTCTGCTGACCACTCGCTTCCACACACCTGGAGGCTAAGAATGTCTTCAGATAGAATCTTGAGACAAGGAACAGATCTGCTTCAATGTAACCTACCTACATGACATTCCCACCAATGTATTTGAAAGCTTCTTTGGGTTATGACTTCCCTTTGTTCTGTAATTATCAAGACTTCATGAATCGGTCTCCAAGGTGGAGCAGGTTACTTGGGGGGACCTGAATCTGTGTTCCTGAGTCTATGCATAAGGGATCTCTAAAGGAACAGAACTGATTGAGTATAGAATGGAGGGGTTGGGGATTTAGCTCAGTGGTAGAGCGCTTGCCTAGGAAGCGCAAGGCCCTGGGTTCGGTTCCCAGCTCCGGGGGGGGGGGGGGGGGTATAGAATGGAAGTGATTCTATTAGACTGGCTTACAGGCTGTGATCGGGGTAATCTAATAATAGTTGTCTTATGACAGAAAAGGCAAGGAGAATTTGGTAATGTTCTGTCCATGAGGCTGGCTGTCTCAGCAGTTCTAGTCTGGTGCTGTAGTCTGTGAGGTCTGAATTGAACCTCTTCCGGGATCCCCTGAATGAGAACCACGGAGGCAAGTGACTGACGCAAAAGCAAGAGGGGTCTAATCATTCCGACATGTCAGGGTCGTCCCACTTCAAGAGGAGACAACCCTAAGAGCAGACTCTAACGGAGTTATATACCTTGCAAACAACTGGGGCAGAATTTGGACAATGGTAACCAGGCAGGGTACTATGCTCATTTGGTGAAGCCAAACAACGTTCTTCTGATCGACTCTGTGTACCATTCAGTTGGGAGTCAGGTAACTTTGTGTGACAGTTTGGCTTGTAGCTGTTCCAGGAACTAAACCAGCTTTTTTCTTCTTCCTGGAAGGGAGGGGTCCTTGTGCTTGGAGGTTTGTGGTGGGAATTTTCCCACTGGCTCCAGATTGGTCCCAACTAGGGCTCTTTCACCCCCCCCCTTTTCTTTTAGCATAGCTTCAATCTTGAAGCTTATAACCCTCTAGTTCATACTCTTGCTTCCCCACTCCCAGCTGAACACAGTGTTGCTTTGAGGTCACAGTAACTTTGAGGGGGTTGGTGTCCTTTTAAACCCTCTATTTTGGTACACCTGGAGCCTGGTAGTCTTCTTCAGTGGAGGAGCAGGTCTGGCGTGGTTGTAGTGCACCCAGGTGGTGATCGTGGTCAACAGGATGATGGGATGTCCTTTTCACCTGGGTTTAGTCAGACCTTAGTGAAATCTCTTCATAGTCACCCAGTCTCTTTTGACTTGTGTGGCTTTGGAACCCAGACTCCTTCATAGAGGGCACATAATTTAGGGCAAACATATTCATGAGCCTATTGGGTAGCTCTGACCTTAAATATTAAATTATCATTTTTCAGTTCTGTAATAGCCGCCAACTGTAGGCTGGTTACAATGGGGGCTAGAATGCCATATACATCTAATATAGGGCAGGGGAAGGAGCCTCATCCAGTCCCCACCAGTCTCCAAGGCTAATTCTGTTAAGGTCTCTTTTAGAGTTCTATTCATCCTTTCTACCTGCACTGAACTCTGGGGATGATATGCACAATAGAGTTTCCATTTAGTCCCCAAGATCTTAGCAAGTCCCGGATCACTGATTGGAGGACTTCATCGGAGTTACTTATGGAAGGGTGGGTGATTCTCCAAGCAGCCACACCACCCCTAAACCCCATTGCAGCATGGGAGCATAGATAAATGCTCCACCACCCTTCAGTTACTCCCCCCCACCCGTCTGCTATACACACTCTAGCATCTGCTGAGACCGTCCGGCAGCCAGGCAGGGTTGTGTGCCGTGGGGTAAGGAAGGGTGGGAGGGAGCAGCTATGATTTTAGGTGAGGGCCTGACGACCCTCCCATGCCTTCCTTCTATTGGAGCACATTCACAGACTCGATCCAGGAAGTGTAATCACAGCCCGCCTCTTTTCAAGATGGTAACCGCCACGCCCCGCCACGCCACGCCCCGCCCCGCCACGCCCCGCCACGCCCAGAAAACTCATATTCTACAACCCGAAGGCATGTTCAGTGATGAGAGTCCAGACTGTTTTCTGTAGGTGTGTTTTTGCTGTGGTCTGACCTCCCCACTCCCCAGCGTAGCTGTAGCCATTTTGTTCCATGCCCGAAAGCTATTACATGTTGTTGTTGTAACACGCCTGCCAGTCCTTGGCGCAGAGAAGTGATGTGGCACAAGGGCATGCCGACCACACACCCTGTTTTGTTCTGTATGCTCTGAGGGTTCTGTATGAGGTTTGCTAATCTTAAACTCCACAAAGCTTTAAGTCAATAGGAACTGTTAGGTCTAAAATATTGAGTCAGAGCTGACCACTGGGCAGTCCTACCTGCACCTACGGATGAGCTCACTGTGAGGGTTTTTTGTTTGTTTGTTTGTTTTTTGTGGCTGACACTGAAGAATGCTACTAACAAGCCAAAAGAGTTATAATTATAATACTCAAGCTTTGTCATCTCAACGTTCTGCGATCCCTGTTCCCCACCCATACCCCCTCCCCTTACCTTACTCATGACCAATCAGCTCACAGGTTAGCTGACAATGCTTTGTCTAGGACGCCAACTGCTCCCCTCCTTGCCCTTTAAACGTTGGAGCCTGGTTTCTCATATAAAAAACCCGCCAGACACTGTGACCAAGGACAGCATTTAATTGGGGCAGGCTTACAGGCTCAGAGGTTCAGTCCAGTATCATCAAGGCGGGAACATGGCTGCGTCCAGGCAGGCATGGTGCAGGAGGAGCTGAGAGTTCTACATCTTCATCTGAAGGCTGCTAGCACAAGAATGGCTTCCAAGCAATTGAAATGAGGGTCTTAAAGCTCACACCCACCGTAACACACCCACTCCGACAAGGCCACACCCATGTCAACAAGGCCACACCTACTCCAACACGGCCACACCCAAACCATCAAGGCCACACCCTCTAATAATGCCATTTCCAGGGGAAGATCCACTACACTTGAGGACAGATTAGTGCCACAATTAGGTTTTTCCTTCTTGTGGTCCTGGACATCCAGTATTATGATATGCACTCGATAAGCTGTTCTTGACTAACTGAAGCTGGTGTGGGTTGGTTTGTGTGGCAATTCCCAGACCCCAACAGTTATGGTTTGACAAAAGACTTCTCCAAGAAAGGAGAAAGAAATAAAAAGAAAAAGAAGAAAGGAAAAGGTACAAAAAAAAAAAAAAAAAAGAGAAAGAAAAAAAGAAAAAAAGAAAAGAAAACCGCATCAGCCCTCTTGTCCCGTGTCACAGACACGTGGCTCTCAAGCTTAGAAACACAATTTGAAAGATGAGGGCAGAGCTTCTGCCTGGCATGACCCCCAAATGTCCTAAACATCGCTCCTTAAACACTGAGTCAGCGAAGGAGAGAACGAGATGAGTTGCTTCTCTCAGGCCCCTGTCAGCACACTTATTCAAATTGAAAAATGAACTTAGGCTGCTCCTCGTAGGACGTGAGTCTGGCTTAGCAGACTGCTTCTCCTCTGAGAACCAGCTCTGCCAATGAGGTCATCCGAGGGTGCATTCTTCATAAATGAAATGACCTAACACAGCATCCCTGTAGTTTAGGTGAGAGCAATTTAAAAGAATGTTTAAAACATAAAAAAAAAAAAAAGACCTTGGCAATAACTTTTGGGTTGATAATTTTTAGGATTAATAATTAATAATATCTTTTTAAAATTAGCCTGAGCCACCATGTGGTTGGAAAACCACTCAGGAGGAGTCTGTTCATTTCCAGACTTTTTAAAATTAGCCTAAGGGGCAAAACCACTGGAGTCTGTTCTGTATAGCTCTGGTGGGCTCCAACTCTCAAATCCCCTTACTGATCCCAGTACTCAGAGGATCTTCGAGTGAGTCAGTCCCTCCACTCTCCTGTCCTATCACCCCCACCTCCATTGAGACCAGTTATCGAACATCTTACACAATACAATTTTTGACAGTTTTAGAGATCAGAGGACCAATACAGACGCACTGGTCCAAAATCATGGTATGAGCAGGATCTTCTGGAGAAGGAGAGACAACTGTCCTTTTCCAGCTTCTGGAATTCTATGCATTATATGGTTCATGTATCTCTTCATCTTTTTTTTTTTTTTTTTTTTTTTTCCGGAGCTGGAGACTGAACCCAGGGCCTTGCGCTTGCTAGGCAAGCGCTCTACCACTGAGCTAAATCCCCAACCCCGTATCTCTTCACCTTTAAGCTAACAGCTACTTGAACCTTCCTCGTGATACTGTCTCCAATTCTCTTCCAGTCAGGACAGCTGTGGCCACACTGGGCCTGCCTGGAATATCTGATTATTCATCAAATTAAGTCATCCAGTTAATCTTTAATCCTGGCACTCAGGAGGCAGAGGCAGGCAGATCTCTGAGTTCAAGGTCAGCCTGGTCTACAGAGCAAGTTCCAGAACTACCAGGGCTACATGGAGAAACCCTGTCTCAAAAAACAAAACAAAACAAAACAAAACAACCCAAAACCGAACAAACAAAAATAAAATCAAATAGAAATAAAACCAGCTGATTAGAAGCCTTGATTCCTCTTGTTAAACACCACCATATATTCCTCTGCTGTGGGGTTTAGGGTCTGTGGACATCTTTGGGAAACTAGCATTTTATCAGACCAGTATCTTACATCACCCTTAAAAGATGTTTATTTTTGCACAGCGAGGTCAATTCCAGGTCCTCGTGGCTTGCTCTGAATTAGCTGCTGTGTGATGTAGTAATATATACTCCACACTCAATAAAATGTGCAGGGTTGAGGTGTCAGCAAATATTTATACAGTTATAAGTAAGCCCTTGGTATCACCTTCCATAGCTGATATTATGGAAATTGACTGCAAACGTGCCTTGATCTTAGTTTTTTCTCTATCTTCCCTTTACTTTAGTCCCCTCATTTAAAGTTACATTCGTGTGTATGTGTGTGAGTGAGCATGTCACAGTAGCTATGTGGAGATCACAGTAAACCTCTGGCAATTGAGTCTCTGAATTTAACATGTGGGTCCCGGGAATTGAACTCAGGACCCTGGACTTAGAGGCAAATGCCTGCTACCCCATTCTCTTTAAATAACTGTCACCTTGTATTTTTTAAAATCCAAATGAAAGTCCGTTCTGGAAAGGGAAGATAGGCAAGAGCTAATCTGGGGCTAGACAATCTGAAGCTAGAATTGGGGTTTCTTTGCTTCAGGAAGGCCCAATGAGAGGTTTGAAACTGAGCAAAGGACAAGGACCCCGGTTCAGGTAAGGTGACTACGATGTGTTGTGGTCTGGGTGGAAAGCTTCCAAACACTCAGCCTGCACCCAGGTTAGAGCAAAGGCTGTGATCCCTCACGAGACCTGTCCTCGCGCTGCACAGTTGGCGGGTGGCGGGAACATCCCATTCTTTGCGTCTAGGCCGCAGCGCGGGGAGATAGGCTTCCTCATTGGCTGGTCGCAGCATCCATCACAGCGCCGCGGTCTGTGATTGGTCATCTCCAGGAAGAGGCGGAGTTCATAGTTAGCTCTGCGCCACACACGTGCTCCACGCATAAAAGAGCACGGGGTCAAGCTCTGGAGCAGCCATGGCGAATGTGGACGAGGGTGGGCGCAGGAGACCTCGACTGGCAGCGTCGCTACAGATCAGCCCCGGGCCTTGGAGGCCCTCAGGAGGGCAGGAGTCCACGGAGGTTGAGGATGGGGCTCCTGGAACCGATGAGTCTGGCGTGGCTGGGGAGGAGGAAGTCCACGGGGAGGCCTGCAAGGCCCTGGAGGGTTCAGTCCTGAGCCCGGGGCCCGCGGGCGACTTCCCCATGGCCCTCCGGGGACTCAGCCTGCTGCCCAAGGACCCATCCCCGGCCCAAGCTATGGCCTTGCTCACCCAGTACATGGCTAACCTGGGTGTCTCCCTCACCTTCTTGGAGGACCAGACTGCAGGTGAGGCCTGGGGCAGAGGGGCGTGTGTGTCCCTCTGGCTCTGTGTATTGGAGGATGAGGGAGGTCATCAGTTATTAATGCTGTAAGGTCAGGTTTCCCAGTGGCCTGTTGAGCTGGCCATGATGACCCCGGGATTCCACCAGTAAACTCCACCCACAAAGGAGCAAGGTAAATAGTCAGGTGCCTACAAGGCTAATAGGTAAGCAAACGTCTCTATGGGCTGCCCCTGGTGGAAAGGGCCTGTTGCATACAATCTCAGGTGCCCCTGTTAGAGGCCGGACCTTGCTCTCTCTGCCCTTGCTGAACTCATGGTGGGTGCTACGGGTGTTCTTAGCCTTGGATCAGGTGACCCAATTCTGGGATTTTTACCTGCTCCTGGGTTTTTACACCTGAGATGACAGCATTAAACAGAAAGATCTTTTAAAGGGAGGGTCCCTGGAGGGGAAAAATAAAAAGTTGCTATCTGGTGGCAGGTAGGAAGCTGTCTCTTACGGGGTGGGAGAACTTCCTCTTAGGTGCTATCCTACCTCCCCCAGAGTGCCTGTCTTTCCTGTCATCTGTGCTTGCTCCAGAGGCCCTGGGGAAGCCAGGTCGAATCAGCATGGAGAGACACACGCCATCTGTGCTCTGTAAAGTCCTGACTAGAACCTCTTCACTGGTCTGACTGTCAGCTGTTGCTCAGGCCTCCAGTGGAGGCTTAAGTGGAGGGCGGAGGCTAGGGTTGATAACCTCTACTAGAAAATGGCCCAGGGGTTGGGGATTTAGCTCAGTGGTAGAGCTGAAGGCCCGGAGACTCCTCCTCCCTCAAGTTCTCTTCCCCAGATCCTGGATCCTCCTTCTCTGTGTGTGCAGAACTGGATGGGTTGGTCTGTCCGGCGGGAACGGGGAGCAGCAAGCTGGAGGCCAAACAGCAGGCAGCACTCTCTGCCCTTCAGTATATCCAGAAGCAGTTGGAGAGACCAGGTAGCCAAGGCACGAGTGTGGTGTGTATGTTTGCATGGTGTGTGTGTGTGTGCATGTGTGTGTGTGTGGTGTGGTGGTATGTGGTATGTATGTGTGGTGTTGAGTGTGTGCTGTATGTGTGGTGTGTACATATAAGTGTATGTGTGGGGTTGGGGATTTAGCTTAGTGGTAGGCAAGCGCAAGGCCCTGGGTTCGGTCCCCAGCTCCGGAAAAAAAAAAAAAAAAAAAAAAGGATAAATAAAAATAAGTGTATGTGTGTGGTAATGTTTGTGTGTTGTGTGTTGTAATGTAAATGTACAAGTATATGTTGTATATGTGTCGTGTGTGTGTGTGCAGTATGTGTGTGTGTTATGGTGGTGTGTATGGTGTATATGTGTATGTTGTATATGTGTCATGTGTGTGTGTAGTATGTGAGGTGTGTGTGTGTTATGGTGGTGTGTATGGTATATATGTTGTTGTATATGTGTGCGGTATGTTTGTACGGTGTGTGTGTTGTAGTGCGTATGTATAAGTGTATGTTGTATATGTGTGTGTGTGTATGTGGTATGTTGGTGCAGTGTATGTGTTGTAGTACTTATGTATAAGTGTATGTTGTATATGTGTATGTTGTATATGTGTGTGGTATGTTCGTGGTGTGTGTGTTATGGTGGTGTGTATATGTGTGTATGTTGTATATGAGTGTTTGTATGTGTGCATGTGTGTTGTATGTATGTGTGTGGTGTGTGTACACCCCAGAGCCCCACCTGGGCATCAGCATGGAGAGTGTGCCGCTGCCCTCCTCTTCTTGGCTTCCCAAAGGCTGGGAGGACCCAGCAGCCTTGCAGCTCTCTCCTCTTGTCTCTTGCAGAGCTCCTGGTGACTCCCCGCCAGCCCCTGCTCACCTCCCTCAGCATAGGTAGGTAGGCTGTTGGCCCAGCCTCTGGTGTCTGCCCTCAGGGAAGCGGAAGAGGTGGAGGAAGAAGCATGGGTTGTGGGTCCTGCAGTGTCCTCTGGTCACTGTACAGAGACAATCCTGACCCATGAGCAGCGCTGTGCAGCTGTGGTCAGCGCCGGCTTGGACCGACTCCTGAGTGAGAATTCACCTTACCGGGCCTGTAAGGGGACAGTGGCCGCAGTCATCCTGGAGAGGGGTAGGACTTGCCCTGTGCCCCCACCCCCACCCTAGCTCTGCAATCTAGCTCAGGCTCCTGGCCTGAGTTCTCTCTGTCCCTTCCTGCACAGAGGTCCAAGGCAGCATTGGTCACTCCAAAGAGACCTATGAGCTGGTGGCCCTAGGCACAGGCAGCAGCAGCTGTGCTGGCTGGCTGGAGTTCTCAGGCCGACGGCTCCATGACTGCCATGGTCTGGTCATTGCCCGCAGGGCCCTGCTGAGGTGAGGGGCTGGCAGGAGGGTTCTGCGGCAGGCTGCCTAGAACCACTGCCCCAGCCCCCTCTGCCTGTCACTCCCAGGTTCTTCTTCCGGCAGCTCCTCCTGGTCACACAGGGGGGTCCCAAGGGTAAGGAACGGTCTGTGCTGACCCCCCAGCCTGGGTCTGGGCCCCCCTTCGCACTCAAGCCTGGGGTCTTCCTGCACCTGTATGTGAGCAACACTCCCAAGGGGGCAGCTCATGACATCTAGTACGTGGCCTGGCCTGGGAGCCCCCTGGTTTCATTGTGGGGAGCCAGGGTGTAAAGAGTACCCTGATTCTGGGCTTTTGCCCACTGCCTCTCACCTCCACAGCCTCCCACTGGCCTCGGAAGACAGTGTCCTGCACAGCCCAGCCTTCCGCCTGCAGGCCCATGTCTGTGGGCAGCTGAAGCCTGTATCCTATGTGGCGCCTGCCCTCCGAGATACCCACGTGGGCTGCCTCTCAGCCAGTGACAAACTGGCCCGTTGGACTGTCCTTGGGCTGGGTGGTGGGCTGCTGGCCCACTTTCTGCCACCACTCTATGCCACCAGTCTTGTCCTAGGTGAGGGGTACAAAGTGTTAGGGTAGAGGGTGGACTGTGGGTAGTGTGGCGGATGTGGTGACTCGGGCCGTGTCCTGTGCTTTGTGCCCACAGCTGACCCCTGCCATGACCCCCCAACTCTGAACAGGGCCATTCATTCCCGGCCCAGACTAGACAGTGTCTTGGGATCCTGTCTTCCGTGTCCGTATGTCCGAACCACTTTGCACCTGTTTGCTGGGCCTCTGGTAGCCCCGTCTGACCCCGTGCCCAGTACCTGCCATGGCCTGAGCCTCAACTGGAGCCTGGGGGATCCTGACATCGAAGTTGTTGATGTGGCCACGGACGTGAAGACTGAGTGAGGAGGGCCCCGTGGGAATGTCCCTTAGTAGGGAAGCTCTGATGGGGAACCCCCTGCCCCAACCCTGTGCCCCTGCCCAAAGATAGAGCAGAGCAGTGGCTGGTGCCTCAGGTGTCTCTGGTGGCAGAGGCACCAAGTAGGAGGAGACTGTGTGGGCGGTCCAGGTCTCCAGTGACCACTGTTCTGTTCTTTCCCAGCTCCAGTGTTGGGCCCCCATCCCGTCTCTGTAAAGCGGCCTTCCTCGCAGCATTCCGCCAGGTTGCCAGAGCTCTGGAGAAGCCCCAGCTCCTGTCTCTGCAGACCTATGAGGCTGCCAAGGTAGCTGTCTCTCTCGCCCTTTCTTCCACTCACCGCACTCTAAGTGAATTCCTCACCCACCCTGTCCCCTCCCCTGCACCCTAGGCCACCCCCTACAGGGAAGCTCGGCAGCAGCTCTCTCTCCTCCTGGACCAACAGGGCCTGGGGGCCTGGCCCTCAAAGCCATTGGTGGGTAAATTCAGACACTGATCCAGGCTTCGAGGGACAAGGAACCTAGTGGAGTTGAACCCCGACAGTGGGAGAACATACTGGGAGCAGAGCGTGGGGGGTGGGGGGCAGGGTTGAGGGTGAGGGTGGGGCTAGAACTGGGGGCCAAGGAGTCCTGTAACACATAACCGCTGATGAGTGGAGGGACTTGTATGTTTAGTTTTAATAAAGAAACTGTCTCTAGTGATCTGTGTGTGGGGTGTACTGAGGTGGTAGGTCCTTGAGGGGAGCCTTTCATGCCACCACAAATGCAGGCTTGGGTGGGTCCGTGTGCTGGGGCAGGCCCAGGTAGGACAGAGGGCAGGCCCAGGTAGGACAGAGGGCAGGCTGGGAGCATTTGATTGGCTGTGAGGCCTGAAGCCCCTTCCTTTCCAGGCCTTAGGCTTTGGGGACGTAGGACCTCATGGTCCTGTCATCTGGTCCATTTGTGCTGGTTGTTGTGTTTTGTGGGTTAAGGGCCCCTGCTGAAGGATGCCCACTGCTGCCCAGTTGCAGGGTGGATGTGCTCCCCCTTCCCTTCAGGGTGGCACACACTGCAAATTTGATGCTGCGTGTCATGCAACACTGGGGCCTTGCCACCCCGGGCGGGAGCACAGCAGCCTTGAAGTTCAGGGAGCTGGTTTTGGCCCTGTACCCCCCGTCCTACAGTCCCAGGCTCTCTGCATACCCCGTCCTTTCTCGGATCATAGAGTATTGGCATGGAAGGGCCTGGTGACACTAGCCATGCCAATGTCCAGTGTTCTGTGGGGACATGGCCAGCAAAGGGATGCACACATGTCCTGGACACCTGAAGCAGTTTGAGGAGTTGGGTTGGGTGAGGAAGACAAGTGCTGGATGTGTGGAATGGGGTAGCAGTGTTAGTAGGCATGACCTGGCACCTTCTCGGGTGTAGACACAAGGGCTTTGGTTCCTGGGCCTTTGGCTGGAATCAGGGCTTAGATCATCTGGTGCTCTGGTTCTGGCTTTGGGGTTAAACTGGAACAGTCCAGGCATTCAGACAGCCAATCAAGTGACTCCCCAGCCTCTACAGCAGTGTTGTTTCATTCTGACAACCCTGGGACTGTGTCCTGTTGGCCTCTTGTCTGGTTTCTCTGTAGACCATTTACTGGTGCAGATGCTCCTATAGAGCTATCAATCAGGGCCAGGCTGGTCTCTCTCATTCCAGCCTGTGTCCTCATGGTCAACCTCTGAGCCTGTGCCCGCACTGGTAGACTCTTGTGGACAGAGATGCCAAAGCCTGTATCCACAGGTACAATCCTCGGAGTCAAATGTCAGCAGATCAAAATACTCATAGGAAAAATCCATGTGTACTTGGTCTGTAGATTCCATTTTGTGGGGATCAGGGAGCTGTGGAACTGTGGGAGCAGGCTTGAAGCAAGAGTGGGGTTGAGGCATGTCCAGACCCAGCACACGAAGACCTGTACCCCCACCTTTCCCACTAGAAGAGGTCACATGGCTGGTAGCCAGGTTAAACTTCCTGTCAACCAATTGGTCATGTCCAGCAAGCACCTGGACTTCCTTCTTATGCAAATGAGGCATCCCCGGCATGCTGGCCCTGGACAATGATGTACACTCACCCCAAAAGCCTCTACCCACTCCCCCAAATTTTAAATAGCCCTCGTTCCCCACAATTACATGAGCTACTCAGTGAAGCCTGCCTCCTCCACTCACCTGAGGTCCCTGTCACCCCCAGCTGTCCCTGCCTCATTTTCCCTCTCAGGCCACACCCGTCAGTCTGATCTCAGGGGATTATGCTGCTGTGAAGGGAGGGGGTAGAGTGGGATCGACACTGTTACTCCCTAAACAACCAGCAAATGACACCTATGTATATGTTGTCCATGCCTCATTCTGTCTTACAGATGTTTCTGAGGGAGCTGAGGCCTGTGGGGGATGCTCGGTGGTAGAGCCATCATGGCTCCCACCATGCCAGGCTGTGTATAAGTTACATGGGAATACTGTGATACGTTTTAATGTGTATTCTAATATTTTTAGTCTAGGCTGCTATACAGAAGCTTTGTTTTGATTGGTTGATCAGCTTCCTCCCGTCCCCCAACCCTCTGTTCTGCCCTTCCCCACTTGTCCTGTCCCCCACCCCATCCCTGCCCCAGCCTCACTTCCTCCTCCTGTTGCTTTTATTTCCTTGTCTTCTTATCTTTTTAACCCTTCCTTCCCTCTTCCCCAAGGAGACCTTTAATTCTAGGATCAAAAAGTTCTGCAACTACTAAGAAAATCAGTATGTTGGGTTTCTCTAAAAACAATGTCCCTGAGTCCCACCACATGTATGTCACCCATATGTATGTCAGGGTTCACTGATGCTCTATGCAGTGTCAGGAAACAGCCTGTCCAGTTGCCTGTAAACTGAACATGTGTGTGGTAGAACAGTGATGTCATCTGGAGGAAAATGAGTGGAACAGACTTATTTTAAATAAAGTGTCTCCACCCAGATCTAAAAGACAAACACATGCTTTGTGTGTGTGTGCATGTGTGTACATGTATGTGCACGTATGCATCTGTGTACAGGTGTGTGTATATGCATGAGTATGCATGTGTGTACATGTGTATGCATGTGTGTGCATATATATGCATGTGTGCTGGTGTGTTCATGTGTGTGCAGATGCAGATACAGACATTGACACTGGATGTAGTTCTCAGTCACCTCCACTGTATGCCTAATGTTTTGGTACAGGGTCTTTCGTGCAGTTCTGGGGTTCTGTGACTGGGCTGGGGTAAAAAATAAAACTAAAAAAAGTGCACGCGTGCGCGCGCACACACACACACACATATAACCTCCTACAATTGGAAGTCAGGACAACTTTGAGGAAGTTGATTCTCCTGCCATGTGGGTCTGGGGAATTGAACTTAAGTCTTCAGGTTTGAAGGCAGTGCCTTTGCCAACTGAGCTGTCTCTCTGCCCCTGGACACAGGGCCTGAGCCTGAGCCCCCTATGCTTGCACAGCGCTCTGCAGGAGAGACATGGTCATCCCTGCACACGAGGCTCACTGCTGCCTGTCCTCTCCATTCAGTAGCTGGCAAGGGCCAGTTCTTTATTGCGACCTCAGGTTTGACATCTCTGAGTCCTATTTTGCTGACCTATAAAAAGAGGACCAGGTTGCTAGGATTCCCCCTGGCCCAGCTGTTCCTGCCAATCAGGAAGGATTGTGGGCCTGTGTGCTTGGGGAGGCCACAGGTAGAGCCAAGGTCATCAGGGTAAGAAAAGGCTGCAACAGAGAAGAGCCTTGGTGATCCTCTTGCCGAGAAAGGGGACACAGGGAGCCTGGTAACTTTCTTCTTGCCATTTTTGAGATCATTCCTCATGATGTAACTTCCCAGATCTGAGGGCTCTGGAAACCTTGCATGTATTCACTACCCACTTACTACACACTCTTTACCCCAGAGACAACCCAAGACCATTAACTATTTCTACCGCAGTGGCGGTGGCAGCCAGGCCCAGAAATGTACCAGCCTCTACCATTCGGTTTTATGTCCCCAAGCCTGCAGTACCCGTCAATCACATAATCACGGAGTAAACAAGTTACTCAAAATGACATTAACTCTGCTTCGATCTGCCAAGAAGTACTCTTTGTCCCGTCAGTGTGCCCATGGACCTGCCGTCCTTCCCTCCCCAGCCAGGGTTTCATTACACAGTATCTGCCTAGCTCCCTTCACTGGACTCTGTTATCTCAGCTCCATGCAGGCCGTTAATGTCTTCTTGGCCTGATCCCCTGGTAAAGTTTTGCTGACAGTAGTGTATTTAAATCAGGAGCCCATGTAACCTATCCTGGCTCCCTCCTGAAAGGCTTCTTCTTCTCCAACTTCCAGCCCCATTTCTCTACACCCCAAGCCTGTGGGAACATTCTGGACCTCAGCAGGTTCTGCACTGTGCTGTCCCTGGGTTTCATCTTTATTCCCAGGGCAGAGTGTACACCTAGTATAAACATGGACTCAGGACCCAGCTCTGCTGCCCCTTTCCAGTTCTCAGTTTCCCCATGTGCCAAGTGAATGTGAATCCCAGTCACCCAGGTTGCAAGCTGATG
The DNA here is from genome assembly GCF_011064425.1 of Rattus rattus. Lineage (NCBI taxonomy): Eukaryota > Metazoa > Chordata > Mammalia > Rodentia > Muridae > Rattus > Rattus rattus. Next base: position 39,263,054 of record NC_046170.1, read on the forward strand.
TGAAATTCAGCCCGGAGCAGGTGAGGTGCTCCTGGCTCCTGGCTGTCTTCCCATCCTGCCTGTCATCAGTCCCGGAGGGGAGACAGTTCCTGTCATCATTTCCCCTTGAGTCTCCTGCATGCACAAGCTGTGAGTGGAAGTGTGTGGTGTGTGGTTGGGGGGTGTGTGTGTGTGTGTGTGTGTGTGTGTGTGTGTGTGTGTGTGTGTGTGTGTGTGTAGGGTCTCCTCAAGGAAATGTGTCTGGCTGAGAACAGAACCCTGCTCTAAACAGGACCCAGTGGTGCCAGGGACACTGCTCCCTTTGCAAAGCACTTATAGTGATGGGGGTGGGGTTGGGGGAGAAACAGGGAGACCCCTGCCTAGTCAAATCATTAAGTGCCAGTTCAAGTACTAGACCCCAGATCACAATAAAACTAGGCAGAGGAAGACTCCCCAGATGCCCCCGCCTTGTCCCTGTTTCCTTAGGAAGATACATGTCAGGTCCCACCCCCACCCCATCTCACACTACTGAACGGAGAGCCCCATCCCCAGCACGGACCCGTGCGTGTTCTCCTGCCTCTGAAGGTCATCTCAGCCACTCATTTTACAATAATGAAGAAAGTGTTGCAAGCCCCTGTGCCAGGGCTTTTTGGAGATTTAAATCTTCATCTCTGGGCAGACAGTTTGTGTTTCGTATTTTAGGACAGGTCTCACTCTATTGTCCCGGCTGACCTCAGACTCATGGCGATCCTCCTTCCTCTGCCTCCTGGTGCCGGGATGGCAGCCATGCTCCTCCACAGGTAATTTCCATGGTCCTGGGAGTCACGCCCGAGGCCTTATGCATGCTAGGCAGACCCCTAGCTACACCCCTAGACGCTGGCTGCAATCTTAGCTTTGCGGTCCATCATGCAGACACTAGATGCTGACTTCATGTTTGTGGTGAGAGGACCATCTGGACGTGGAGAATCTGGGGGTCAGGAAGAAGCCAAGAGGCCGGAGCCACGAGAGCTGGGCTTAATTCCTAAGTCCATTACCCAACAACCTTGGGATATCTACCTCAACTCCTTGTGCCTCAGTTTCCTCGAAGAGGGGGAGGAGGCTGTGGTGGGGTTAAGTGAACAATTAGATATAAAGGCATGGGGCCCACTCAGGGCCAGTGAGACGTGCCTAGTGTTCTGGGATAAAGGGGGTTTTCTCTCACGGAGCAGCTGGTGGGATCAATGTGTGAAATTTGGAGCTGGTACAGCCATCTTGTGGCCAAGAGGAAAGCTGAAGGGTGAAAGTGATGTACCCAGGGAGACGCAGCGCAGACGAGCTTGTTGGGTCTTGATGGTGTTTGCAGAGCTCCTGGAGGAAGCTGCTTCTGAAGTCTACCTGGACTTTGGGTTCATAGAATGGATACTTCTTGTGTTTATTCATTTAATTAAGTCTGAATGGGGGGGGGCTTCTTCAACTTGGAATCAACTCACCCTGACCTGGAGTTCTGATGTGGTCTCAGAAGGGGTCAGTGCTATTACCATCGCTGCCTGGGTCAGGAGAATGGCAGAAGAGAGAAATACAGCTTCGTCCAGTGAGCCCTTGGCTTTTCTGGGTCTCCACGGTTGTTCCGAGGATAGACCCTGCAACCCCCAACTCTACATACACACAAGATGTCCAAGCTCCAGTCGCCAGGGACAAGCAGGCTGGTCACACCACCACATGGGTTCTGCTTGCCCTGTGGCCACCTCTCCCCCCAGTAGCTTTTCTCTGGGGTTTGGGAGACAGTGAAGGGATCTGGCTCTGCCTTTCTGCAAAGGCCAGGCTGGTTCCCACTCCTGCTCAGGGCTTCTCCACAGATTTTTTTGGGGTGGGGGGCACAGAGGAGTAGACGGGCTTCTTCATTTTCCCCAGGCTAGCCCCAGAGTCTCTACGTAGCATAGGCTAGAGTCTGACTCCCTGTAGAGCCTAGTCTGGCCTTGAACTTATGACCGTCCTCCTGCTTCTGCCCCTAGAGTACTGGAATGCCAGGCATTTGCTACCACACCTGACGCCCACCTAACTTCTGACCTAAGTCTTTCAGTTGGCTTGAGATGGTTGGCCAGGTTCCTACCATTTTCCTCTCAGAGGACCTTCCATGTCCCCAAGGTCAACAGCAGGCCATGATATACTGGAGGAGTCATGTACCTCTTTTTAATGTCCTTTAATGTTTAATTCAGAGGTATGCTGGGTCCCAAAAGCTCGACCAGCAAGGGCAGGCAGCACCTCGAGCCTCCCAGGGGTCTGCATCAGGCAGGTCACTGCAAATATAATGGAGGCAGTGAGATGGGCTATTTTTAGGTCAGGGCCCACAATGTCCCAAGTCATGTCACATGCCGCTGTGCCCCCTTGGCTGTGTCCTCCTTACAGCGAGTCCCGAAGTACTGGCCTGGAGTTCTCTATGTGTCCTCAGACTCAGGCTGCTGTAGGGAAGGTTGGTGCCTTTTGTTTTATTTTTAACTGACATTGTATTCCGGGAGGTGCCCCGTGGCTAGATGTCAAAGCTGTGTAAAGACAGGCTTTGGGCAGAGACCCAGGCCACCCAGAGCTGGGAGCACCAGGGCCATGAGTCCAGAGGCTGGACTGAACCAGACTGGGCCAGCCCTGGTGGCGTGCCTCCTCCTCAGACCCCCTCCTGTGCCCTTCCCTCCACACCTGCACAAGCAAAGGTGGCTCCTGAGACTTTAGAATGTTCGAATCTGAATCCCCTCCTCCCCTCTCTCAGTTTCTACTCTCCACAGTGTGTTCTGGGATCCCTTCCCATAGAAAACGACTGCCCCTCATTGATAACAACTTTCCCTCCCTCCTCCCTCCTCTCCTCTTTCTTCTAAAGGGGAAAGATTTACAGGGGCTCATACCATCTGAAATGTTTTCCAGATGAACCTTCAGCTCAGTGCCAGTGACCATGCAGAAAGCGTCTGCTGTCACAAGTCTCCATTAGGAGTGGGAGGTGTGTCTGAAGTAGAGCATTCAGGGCATCATGGGAGAGCATTCAGGGCACCATGGGAAGGGTGGACTGTGGTCCCTGAGGGATGGAAATCAGGTGACAGGAGAAGACCTCTGTGGGCAGGTGAATCTGGAATGAGCCACCAGGTTTGGTGGATGGTGAAGGGTCCACAGACTGAATGCTGTGTCCCCCTCTGTGTGGCCTTTACAGGTCACCTTCAGGTGCTGCATGGAGTTCACAGAAGTCCAGTTGTCCATGCTGGGAGGAACTACAGTAGCTGCCTGCAGGATTTCAATAAGAAGTGAGAAAGAGCAGGTCCAGCGAGTCGATCCCCATGTCTCCTGTGGTATGACATGCCTAGGACACTCCACAGTATCCCTGCCACCCGACTTAGAACAGTGTGGCAAACTGCTACTTTCTTTTTCTCCCCAAGGGCAGTCCCCCTTTCCCATGAGCCCAGGGTGGCAGCAGAATGTCCTAGAAAGGGCTGGGCTGGGTGTCGAGATACTTGTATGTAATGAGATGAACCAGCTATGTGGCCGGAGGCAGGTGCCTTCCCCTCTCTGAGCCTTGGCCTCTCCAGCTTCCAAGAGGGAATTGATTGATGTCAGATGTCCTTACCCTGTTTGAGAGTCTTCTGAAACAAATGAGATTGGCCGAGTGTCCGCCCTCTGAAGTGCATGCCTGTCAGGCACCCACTGATCATCTCTTGAAGGGACTGGTGGTGGTCAAGGTGCCATCCTAGGAACCCTAGAAGTAGCCCTGTGCTCTTGGCACCATCCCAAGTCTCTTTTCTTGTATTGAAGAACTAACTCATTTTTTCAACTCTGCCTGGCCAGAAAGACCTTCCACCATCACTGTTCCTCCTTTTGGGAGCAAGGTCCATGACACAGCCAGAAAGCTGCTCAAAGTTGAGAGTCCCCTTTGGCTACAGCCACTGAAGCTGGGGACCTTAGACTCCTGCCAACCAATGGGGATGAAAACCGTATCCAGCCACATACTTATTGCTCCCCCCCCCCTCCAATCACCTCAAAGGGATGCAAGGACAGACCCGGACAACTCAGACCCATCTCTCGGATGTTACCCAGGAGAAAAACCCGAAAGTGTCGCTTAAGCCATTGATCCAATTTTTTAGTTCCGTCTCATTTAGTGAGAATTTACCATGAAGGAAAAACTGTTTAATATTTTTGCCTGATAAAAGCTGTAAAAACATCAGCTTGGGGACTAGGTGGCTGAGGCAGGAGGATTGCATGTTTAGAGCTAGCTCGGACTACACTGTGACATACACACAGTCAAAACTCGAGACGCTGACACTGGAGACATTTAATGCCCTTGATGGGTTCGGCACACGCTGACTTTTGACTTTTCTTTTGGCCCCGGTACATTTTGGAGACACGGAGAACCGTGGAGATGCCTGGTGAGCATCGGGCTGACTGCTAGAAGACATCACATTAAGCTCGTGGTGCAGATGAGGTCAGAAGAGAGGGAGAGACGCCGAGCTGACAAGGGGCCAGGTCCCCAGTGGCTTCTCCAGTGGTTCCACGGTGAACTCAGCATCTCAGATCACGCTCTGTGGACAGCCCTGGCTTGGAAGGGAGGAGGTGTCTAGACATTTCTGTATTCTTCTAGACATCGTGTGACCGTGTGGTCATCATTGGCCAATGGGACCTCTGCCTGCTTGGCTGCCCTTCCCCCAACAACAGCAGCCCCCAAGAGTGTTCTGTGGAACCTCAGCCCAAACCTAGGTTTACCGGGAAACACATGCACCTCCTCACAGCATAGAGTGAAACACTCAGATGGTACCCATGCCGTCTGTCCTTAAGAACATAATAGCAATTGTGAAAAAGTTAACCTGGGCACTAGGAAGCTGAGGCAGAAGATCTAGCTGTGGAGCCCTGTCTAAAAACAAACAGACAGACAAACAGCCTGGGGCAAAAGGTTACTATAATTATTTTTAATACATTCTCAGAATACATCCAGGTACCCCCCAGGACCCTGCTAGCCGAATCCTGGAGCAAAGCAGCATACCGTGGGCCTCAGCTCAGGGCCTCAGCTCCCCTAGTGTGATATAATTATAGGGCTTACTTGAGACATGTGAGTTTGAGAAAAACTAAGGGCGCTCCCTGCACCTCGAGGTCTAGAGGGATGGGCGCATGGGTGTGCATCTGTTTGGGGAGTCTGAATGTGAGACTTCCCACATGGGCGAGATGCACTTCAGGGTCGATGCTGGGGCTTCTCTGGGCAGAGCCATTGGCCATGTGGTGGCTACGGTCAGGAAAGTGAGGACATGGTGCGCAGCAGGTCTCGGCTTAATATTAGTGGAAAGACGGATAGCCAGGCACGTGTTAGCAGGGCTGCAGTACTGACTGTACCCACGCATGAGCCTCATCAGATTCACAGGGTCCCATCTATCTCGCTGTCGCCCCTTGTACTTTCTCCGGTGGCCTCACAGCCAATATCAAATGACAGCAGAGCTGTGTAAATGCCTGAGAAGTGGCACAGGGGTCTCTCCCAGGTGTGCTGTACCAGACTGGTAGTGTCGTAGAGGAGTTGAACCCACAGGCAGGTCCCAGATGGCTATCCTACTTCCACGTGGTCTCACGACCCCTTGGACTGTCCACCTCATCCTCACCCCTACTACAGCCACAGTGCTCTGAGGTCCACCAGCTCCTGATCCTAGCCTTTCCTACTGCTCTGCCCCCAAGTACCCCAGGAAATGTCCTTCCAGCATTAGCCCCCTAATGCTGTACTTTGGGGCCCTGGCTGCTCAGGGGGTCACTTTATTTCAGATTCGTCTCTGTAAGTCATAGTGATCTGCCTCCTCTGTGGGCCCCAGGGCTGAGTCTGTGGACAGATGAACACGTGGATATGTGGACACTGAGACAGCAGGGATATCTGTCCTCCATCAGTGTGAGTCACGAGCAAGAGAGTAGCTAAAACCGGGAAGACCTAAGGCTGTCCCGCTGAGCCTTCAGCCATGTTTAGTTGACTGACTTTCCTGCTGGTGCCATTGTTCTCTGAAGGGACATTATACAGTTCTCAGAGTCCCGTTGTCAAGGCTAAGAGCTGGGTAACTAGAGTCTGTCCACCCAGAGTCCAGCTGGCCAACTGGGTACTTGCCCAGGTAGGTCCCCAGGCGTGTTGTAGGTGACAGCAGGCTTGCAGCCATGAGGACCTGACAGCATTTGCTGAAGAGGCCAGGGATGCCTTCTTGCCTAAGAGCTTCTAGAACAGTAAGTGCTTCTGTGACATTTGGAAACATGGTTGGTGGTAGCAGGCAGTAAAAGAACGTAAGATCCTGCAGGCTTCGTGAAGCTTTGAGCAGGTCTCAGTGCCCGAGCTCTCTGATTCTCAGGAGTGGTGTGGCCCAGGACAGGGGCTCTGAGGGAGAAGATGGAAATCTGTAGACTTCGTATTTGGTTATTGGTGGAGGTCAGTTCTGTGAGCATTCAGAGCCCAGGGTGAAATATCAGAGTTTGTGAGGAAGGGGAAAGAACATAGGAACACTGACTGATCCAGTGTGGAAAGATAGGCAGTGCACAGAGACTGGCAGGGAGCTGGGGAAGGCATAGGGATGGGCCCAGGATCACACCAATGATGTCATGACCTGGCACCTTTCCTGCTCTGTTGGTAAGTCAGTATTCTGAGCTCACACCCCCAGGTGGTCCACGGGAGAGATGCAGGAGCCCGTCTCAGCCATGGAATGGGTTGAAGCTATGGCACATTCCTAAGGTGGTGGCAGCTACATGTAGCGGCCTGGGGAGGTCAGGTCCTCCGGGGCCAGGTCATCTACGTCACTCAGGAGCTCCCGTTCGCTGGCCGAATTGTTGTTCTGAAGACGCCGGAGGCGGGCCTGGACCTGCTCCTGCTCCCGCTTCAGCTCCAAGTAGGAGTGAGAGAACGTGTGGAAGATGGACGTGGCTGGGAAAGCCATGATGAGGATCCCGCTAAGGATGCTGCTCAGAGCCACCATCTGTCCCGGCACGCTACGCGGGACCATGTCCCCATAGCCCACCGTGGTCATGGAGATGATGGCCCACCAATAGGACGCGGGGATGCTAGTGAACTCCAGGACCCTTCCGGACTCATTCTCAGCCACATAGACCAAAGGAGAGAAAAGGGTAACCGCCACACCCAGAAAGAGCAGCAAGAGGCCAAACTCTCGGGCGCAGCGGCGCACAGTGAGGCCCAGCGTCTGCAGCCCCAGCGAGTGGCGGGCCAGGCGCATCACATAGAGGATGCGCAGTGCCCGCAGAACGCGCAGCACCAGCCCCACTTTCTCCAGGTAGGAGCTGCCACTCGGCCTCTCGCCTGCCTCCGGGGACTCGTCAGACACCGCGAGCGACACGTAGTATGGGGAGATGGCTAGAATGTCGATGACATTCAGGGGCCCGCGGAAGAACTGACATTTGTTCGGGGCCTGGACAAAGCGCAGGCAAAACTCCAGGGAGAACCAGGCCACACAGATGGTCTCCACCACGAAGATGTAGTAGCACTTTCTAGCGCATTCTCCCTGGGGTGAGAGCCACAGGAGCAATGGGTTAGTCAGCTTTTCTCAAACCCTGGCACAAAGGCTTAGGGAGGGAGGGAGGGAGGGAAGGAAGGGAAGAAGGGAAGATTGATTTATCGGGGCTCACAGTTTAAGAAGGACAGCCAGCCATGGTGGAGAAGATACGGTGAAGTAACTCTACGGTGGCTGTGTTGGGATGCGAGGAGATGGCTTCCCTCTGAAAACCTTCCTAGGGGTACTGTGTATGTGTGTATGTGTGAAGGCTAGAAAAGAATCAGGGTTATCGTTGTTCAGGCTCCTCCACCTTGTTTTGTGGGCGTGGGATGGGGGTGGAGGGGGTGGGAGTTGGTTTTTGTTTTTCTTTTGAGGCAGGGTCTCTTACTGGCCTGGAAATTGCCAAGTGGTGAGGCTGGCTGGCCAGCAAGCCCTAAGGATCTTCCTGTGTCTGCCTCCTCAGTTGAAGGATTACAGGCGCATGCAGAACACACGGCCTCTTAAGGTGGATTCCAGTATTCTGACTAAAATCGTTGTGTTCGCAAATACCTAACCAGCTGAGCCATCTTCCCAGGCCCTAGAGTGGTTCTCGACCTTCCTAAAGCTGCGACCTTTCAGTACAACCATAGATTTTTCCACTGCTATTTCATAACTGTAGTTTTGCTACTTTTATGAATCATAATGTAGGTAGATAAATATCCTGATTTGCAGGATATCTGATACGTAGCCCCACCGTGAAAGGGTCTTCAACCTCACCAAAGGGGTCTCAGCCTACAGGTTGAGAACCACTCACTGCCCTAGAGGCACACTTTGGTCTTGCCATGTGCTGTGGGCTAGACTGTCCATCCTGTGGTCATGAGCTTGTAGCTAGGCAGGTTGATCTAGTAGAAACTGGGATTTCCTGCTTCTGTTGCAGCTAGATATGGTCAAATGCTTGTCGCCTATGGAAGGTGCTTTGCTGAGGCAAGGACATCAGATAGGACTTCAAGCTCTTTATGCTGACCCTGTTCTGCCACTAGGACCGTAGACAACAGAGGACTGACACCCCAGTGGGATACAGAAACACTCAAGCGGAGAAGGCCTGGGTTCAGAGTAGGAGCGGCCACTAATTTCGTCCCCTCAGTCAGAGACTGGTATACAATAGAGAAAACAACTTGCGTTTTGTTTAAAGCTTCCTGTCGTGGACTCCCTGTTACAGCAGTCAAGCGTCACTTTCACCGATGTCAGCATTGCTAAGGCAAGCATACAGCTCTGCTGTTGTCCCTTGAGCCACATAGCCACATCCTGGGCAAAGGGTGTGGCCCCACGTTACACTCCAGGAAATAGGTCACATCCAGATGGTCCTGTCCCATCCCACTCCAGGTCTCCTGGTCTCTATTGCCTTTCCACGTCTTTATCCACAGCCACAAAACACTGAGACCCACTTTTCCTAGCCATGGAGGCAGGAAGCTGCTGGACAGAGGATCCTGAGGCTGCAGTCCAGCCTTTAAGAGGTGTGATCACAGCCCTTTGCTCGGCCACTGTCTCCTAGCCACAAGGGTCACCGATGTGTCACCCACTCCTGGCCCCTGCCTCCCAACAGCATCTCGGCTTCTCCCTGCCCCTCAGTGAGGTCCTTAACCAAAACCATCCACCTCTCCTGAGCCTGGAGAAATGGAGCCTTGCCCCTCCCCCACTGCCACCAGATGCACAATCTGAATTTAAACAAGATCCTGCTGGATGAACTTCCACAGCCTTAGCCTGCTGACCATCAGACCACCTGGGCAGCCGCAGACCTCGTGCACAGGACTGCCCCTACAGAGTTTACTTAGTTGCCATAGTGGTACCTCGAGTAGTAGTAGAATTTTCCAGAAGCCCCATAGATGAGCCTAATGTTGAGAACTCAGCTTTAGATAGTTTACATATGTGTGTGTGTACACACACACATGCACCCACCCCGGTGCACACACACATACATGTACGCATCTGAACTCTCGCATGCACATACACATATACACACACTCTCCCCTGCACACGCATGCACACACATGAACTCACACATGCACATACTCATATATACACACTCTCCCCTCCTGCACAGGCATACACATGTCACTCATGAACTTGCACGTGCACACTCTCCCCTGAACACGCATGCACACACATGAACTCACACATGCACACACACATTCTCTCTCTCACATACATACATGCACACAGGATATGAACAAGAATATGACTGAGCTATTTGCTTACGGGCAGAGGAAAATGTAGACAACTATGGGGGTTTGGGATTCAAATGCTCTGAAATGGAAAAATAAATTGTTTCCCATGCCCAAGCGCAGAGGAATCTTAAATTGAAATGTTTTTATGTCTGTTCATCAGAAAAAAGGAAAATGGCCAGACCAGCACAAGCTCCGTTGGCCTGCCCGGGACCGAGAAGCTTTCTCTCTGGCTTCTGTCTGGTCCTTTCCAGGGTTGGCACAGATGAAGCCCTGAGGGTGCGGCTCAGGGTCACATCTCAGTCAACAGTCTCAGCTCAGGAACTTCCTGGTCCTCCCTGGACTTCCAGCCATCGTCACCCTAAGGGCTGCCGTGTGGATGGAATCGTGTACACAACAGCTCCGAGGATACTGAGTACAGCAGATACGCATGTGAGTGACATGCTGACACAGATGCTGGCCCACTTGGTCAGCAGGAGGCTACCATTCTACGCACTTCCAACCCACTGAGAGGACGTCCTCGGAGGTTTGCCATCAGAATCCTGGATGGCATCAGACCTTTGGGCCTGCGTTCTCCAGGCTTTCTATAAACTTGCTGTGCAATCTAGAAGTGGCCCCTGGCTGTCTCTGGGCTACACTGTTTGATGAAGCGGGTGGAGCACAACCAGAATCCCCCAGGGTGCTAGCTACAAAGATAGAGTCTTGGGTCCATCAAGAACCCAAAGCCTTGGAGACAAGCTCAGACCTGAGAACTTGGGGGTCTCTCCCTGTGACTTTAGAGCCCTCAGACGTCCTAGAGTCTGGGATGCCTTTGTTTCCTTGCTGATATCTGGGAGAATATCACCCAATGATCAGCAGCTCGGGAAGGTGACTCTGGAGGGCCCAGCAGGCCATGCTTCTGCTTCTGGTGCTGCTGCTTGGCTATTCAAACCATGTACACCCCGTCCTCCCTCCCCTGGTCTGGGCTGCTGGCCTCCCTGCACTGCAGCAGGCTGGCTCTGCATAGTCACTCTATCTGCATCCTGCTCTGCCCTGCATCCTAACCAGCCTGGTGCCTACCTTCAAAACCTGGCATCTCTGCAGCCATTCAGGGACACACGGGACAGCGAGATTGAGGGCTCTAATAGAAGACATGGGGTCCAATCCGTCCTCACTTGGAGGAAAGGGATTGGGGGAGGGAGGTGAAAACAAAAGAGCGCGCCGAAGCACTTCTTTCTATCTAAGGAAGTCTCTGGTGATAGGGTCTGGGGAGGTTAGGTCCACGATGTTCTCATCATTCTGGATTTGGGCACGGGAAAATCTGGTTTTAGGCTCTCCCAAACCCTGCTGAAGTGGGGAGTTAGCCATTGTGCTGTGTGCCTTGTCCCTGGCAGTGGTGAGAAAGCACTGCCTCTTCCTGCAATCAAGGTGAGCTAGCTCCGAGGAGACTGCGGTAGAAAGGGAAGACCAGACAGATGTGTGGGCCTAGCAGGCTGGAGGCCACAGACAGGCGACACTGGGAAGTAAGCAAGGGTCACCTCCAGGACTCCCACCATCAAAACAGCTGCTCAGGCCGCCCTGGGTTGACTGGGAAAGGCTCCAAAGGAACTTTTGGGGTAAGAGAAATAGTCTAGATTGATAGGGGTGGGGCTGTATGTGTGCCTTTTTTTAAAAAAGAAGTTTCTATGTGTATACCTGAAAACTGTATAATTGAATGAAGAAGGAGGGTTGGTGACATGACTCAGTGGGTTAAAGCTCTTGTCACCAAGCCAGGCTTGACAACCTGCTGGGACCCACACAGTAGAAGGGGAAAACCTGCTCCTGAAAGCTGTCCACACACACACACACACACACACACACACACACACACACACACACCCCTGCTGGGCTAGGTTGCAGGGAACTTGAACTTAGGGGAGCAGCTCCACTAACGGTTAAACTGGCACTCAAGATTCAGCAAGGTCACACTTAAGTACATACCCAGGAGCAGTGAAAACACCCAGCAAAACACAGCCCATTCAGGACTGGACACAGCCCCCAGACAAAAAGTGGAAAAGCCACAAAGGTCACCAGCCAACTCACAAATGGATAAGCCAACACGAAACTGCCAGAGGTGAGTCTGGATTTCCATGGGTCACACCCCCAGGGTCCCTCTGGATGTCATTAAATTACCATGTCCCATGGCTCTCCTCAGGACAGCTGGCTGGCTAAATAGAGCCTGGCTGCTGTCCCCTGAGGACAAAGGAGAATTACAAAGCATGGACTAGAAAGATCACCAGCTTTTTATATAAACGTCAGCAGCACCGTCTTGAAAGAACTAGGATCCTAAGGTTGCCTGCCTTAGCCTCCCTAGCTCTCTGAATTTCATTCCCAGCAGGAGCATAGACCCTGGAGGCTGTGGACTCTTGGGATGGGGCAGCAGGTACAAACGTGGCTCTGGAGGGACATTGTGACTGTCTCTGGACAGGAATCCTCTTACCCCTTGGGACACGGCTGTCACTTTCTCAGGGATAGCTTTGGACTGTCCACACCTGCAAACTGGTGACCTGCCTCTAACTTGATTTTCCCAGTGCCGTTAAGGCCAGCCTGGGTCTGCCATCTTTGTAATGACCCCTCTGCACAGGAAACCTCCTGCCTCTCCTACACTCTCTTCTCTCCCTGAAGAAGAAAAGCACCTGGTGGAGACCAGGTTTGATTCTTCAGCAACGGGGATCTTGAGTGGGGTAAGGACACTGCTTGTTCTGCCCTAATCCTTAGAAGCAAAAACAAACAAACAAACAAACACAAAGACAAAAAAAACCCCACATGTAAGTATTCCCCATGGGCAAGCAGGCTTTCCCACTACATGTCTTGTGCTAAAGACTAAGGGGGTGCAGGTAGGGGTTCCTGATTGCAACTATAGTCGGGGGCAGGGGTAGCTGTTTGAAAGACTAAGGAATGAGTGCTATACATCTTTTTTCTTTCAGAGAAAACTTGGTCCGTCAAATGAAACCTATTTTGTTCAGCAACTATTCATGAAGAACTTAATGTGTTTGAGGCACATGCTGGCTCTCTAACTGGAATGTTCTCTGGTCCTACGAACTTCGTGGGGCAAATCTGTAGGGAGGCAGCAATATCCGTGTGTGTGTGTGTGTGTGTGTGTGTGTGTGTGTGTGTGTGTGTGTTAAATCTGCCTTTTTTATTATATAGGGAGCTGTGGAGGAGTGCAGAGTTGGAGAGAAGTTCTACCTTAGGCAACCGTCTAGTTCTAGTGTCAAGCTCTTTAGCCACCGTCCTTACAAATGGCTCCTGTTTCGTTTTTCTTAAGACTCTTCTAGTTACCTTCAGCTGTCAACTTGACAAAGCCCAGAGACTCGGAAAGTCCTCTCAACAGAGGAGTTGCCTTGATCAGATTGGCCACTTTATATGACTCTGAGGGGTTTTCTTGATTGCTAATTTATGTAGGAAGGCCCAGCCCACTGCGGGCGGCACCATCCCTAGACAAGGATAGCCACACACCCCACCACTGTGTGAGAGAGGGAGCTTAGCAGTAGCCAGCCAGTAAGGAGCTTCCCCTTCTCTGTGGTTTCCGGTTCCAGTTCCTGCTTGAAGTCCTCACCTCCAGTTCCTGGGGGTCTGTGGGGTCTCCCAGCTCTTTGCAAAGAGTAGGAGTGATCAAGCAGAATGTTTTCTCTGGGGCAGGGTCACTTTAGGGCTGCCAGGGTCCAGGCAGTCAACGAACCCAGCAAGAAGAACTAGGGAAAGAAAAGGTTTAAAAGCCTGATGCCAGCCCCAGGAGGAGCTTGTCTCCTGGGGCAAGATTTCACATGCCAACCTCTTTAGCCTTCAGACCATGGTTTCCCAAAAGTGTATCTGGGCTGCCTCTTGGTCCCTGATTGGCACCCACTCACCTTGTCCTCCTCAGCCCTGAAGTCGGGCATGGTGCTCACACACAGGCTGACAGCCGTGGTTGCCACGAAGAGAACGGAGAGGCAAGCGAAGACCTTCCCGGGCAGCCCTGACTGTGGGTCCTCCACCATCTCCCGCAGCTGGTTCATGCTGCGGGCCCATCGCGAAGCGTGCACTTCGGAGTGGCAGGCCTGGCGCTGCTGCTGGCGCTGGGCAGCCTCCTCCCGGCGCAGCTCGGCAGCCTCCTCCAGCTTCTTCAACAGTTTGCGTAGACAGCAGCGCTCCAGGTTGGCTTCCTCGATGCCCCAGTAGCTCAGCTCCTCCCGGAAGGACAGGGCGCACATCTCTCGCAGAAGCACCAGCTTTCCCGCGGCCAGGAAGCTCACGATCACCCCAAAGGCGCTGGGGTTCCTGTCAAAGAAGAACTCCTGGCTGTTCTCATCGTAGTCATCACAGAGCTGTGTGATCTCCTCATAGCTGCGGCACAACCGGAGCTGGCTCAGGCGGCTCAGCGGGAAGGCATCCAGGGTGCTCCAGGGCAGCAGGTACCGCTGGCCACCCACGTTCACCAGGATCTCCTTCAGGTTGGCCTCTGGAGAGGCATCCAAGGTGCTCACCTTCCGGGCCCTGCGGTAGTAGAGGCCTTTGACTGACTGAGACTCCGGGCCAGGCCAGAACTGGGTCAAGGGGCTGCAGGGGCCAAAGTGATGATGTCCAGGATGCAGGTCCCTGCCTCGGGAAGACATGGGCATCGTCTCAGACTGTCAGGCCAGGGAGCAGTGGGCTCAGCAGTCTGCCTCCAGAGGAAGAAGAACCAGAGAAGGGAGGGAGGATGACTCTCAGCAGATCTGGCAGTATAAACACCGTCCCACAGTAGCTGCAGTTGCTCCAGCCATCTCTAAACCTTCCACTTACTTCTTGTTTACTGGGCAGCTACTCTATGCTTGGGCTATGTGGCTGGATACATCCCTACACATCTATGGTACAGATGTGCTGTCCACCACACTAAGGAGGTTCTGCGCGTCTATCTCCATCCCTCACATGGACCCTTTGTGGATGGAGATGTGGGTAACGGACTCTGTGCTGCGCTAACACTGTGTAGTCTTGGGCACCAGGCTTCCCCTCTCTCTTCTCAAGGGACAAGGTTTGAATCAACCCTGCAGGGTGCCCTATGTGGCTGTGTTCTTTGCAGAGAAGCACAAGGGGGAGGGACTCAGTCTCTCTGGACCCTCTGCTTGGGGTGTGTGAGTAGGGAAGTTTAGGCTCCCGAACTACTGAACCCAGGATGGGTCGGGGAACAACACCATAACGGTCACTTCTAGAAGCTCTAAGGCACCCAGTTCCTTTAAGGGACCCAAGCCAACCATCCCATGAGGTAGCCAGGCACAGTTCACCTTTGCAGAGGAAGGAACTCACACCTAGCGTCCCCTACATGACAACTTTGCAAAGTCACCCGACTCTCAGGAGCTCCCCAAAAAGCCTTCACCCTGGTCCTCTGTCACCCTTGCTATGTGACCTTGAAGTGGTCACTCCCCTCCCGGAGCTGCACACTCTTTTATTTGCAACGCAAAGAGGTTTCTAATGTGCTCTGTACTGCAGAACTATTTAGGGGCTTTGACTAGGACAAGCAGTTTTTTGTTTTTTGTTTTTGTTTTTTTAGCTTGCTCACGTAATTTTAAAAAATATTTTTATGAAATGTCTCATCATCCGTACTGTGTGACCATTTCTGATGCTACCCACTCCGGCCAGCGCTGTGTCCGCAGGCACCTGTACCCTTACATTGAGGGAGGCACTCCAGCCAGGAGCCGATGGAGATAAAAGCGCCCTTCCATTCCAGAGCCAGCCGGAGTCTGGTGGACTGCGAGGAGGAGTGAGTGGGGGCCTCCTTGCGTTTCACACTCGCCCTCCCGTTTCACATTCTGCATGCACGCGGCTATTCTGCATGCGTTACTTGGTTCACAGCACACAGCCAGCAGCGAGCGGGAGGAGTGCAGCCTGCAGAGACAGGAGATCCGGGGAGATCTTTCTAAGCTTTTTCAATTTCCAGTGCAAAAACAACCGAGACCCAGGGTGCTGAAGGGACTCATCCAAGGTCACTCAGCAAATCCAAACTCAACCCAGGACACAGCTTCCTGGCTAGGGGTTCTCTCCAGAGCCCGAATCTTGCCCCTTCTCCTTCCGCTGAACAGATCTGATTTTTACAGTCTCTGTTCCCCCCTACCAGCTGGCCAGCAAAACCCCTCTAGAGCTCAGGGAAGTAATTCACTCCAAATATCCCTTCTGCCAAGCCGTTCCACTCAGTCACTGCTCTGGAACATCCCACCCCGAAACGAACAACTTCCTCCCAAGTTCAACTCACCGCTTGTTTAAGGAAGTATGTTCCCGGCCGATTCTCTGCCGGGCATGGGGAGCCCATGTCTCAGTGACCGGGAAAGAGACAGGTTTGTGACAGAGAGGTGGTGGGGGGGGATGAAAAGAAAACCAAAACCGAACCAAGTCCCAAATCAAACCAACAAAAAACCAACAACACAGCAGCCCTGGCAGAGGGTCAGCAGCGTTCAGTCCTTCTTTGGCCTCCTCTATTGAACAGAAGTTTTTTAAGTCTGAAACTGCAGAAGAGCAGAGGCGCAAGGTGGCTCTCTAGAAGGGCTCTGGAGTCCTCCCTCCTCCTGGAAGCCGAAGGTCCGGATGCTGCAGGAGCTGGGCCAACTGTCCTACCTCAGCATTGGACTTGGTGCTCCAAGTCCCACGGGGACAGCCAACATGGTCCTGCCTGAGATGAGGGGGTGGGGGTGCTGCCGGGAAGGGCTTAGGATTAATCTCTCCATCAGCCAGGCAGCAGGCAGGGAGCAGTGGCTCTGCCAACCCCCAGGAAGGCAAGGAGAGTGTCTGTCCTCTCTGCTCTCTGAGGAGGAGCTGAGCTCAGGAGGAGCTGGGGCAGCTGGGGACCTGGGGACCAAGCAACCTTATGGTACAATAAGGCAGAGAGCCTCAGTAAGGACTGCAGGGAAGTTTGCAGAGTGGGACAGACTGACCCAGCCTCAGAGCCTAGGGAAGGTACTGAGAGATGGCGTAAGGGGTTGAGGACAGAGAGGCTTGGGGTCAGATCCCAGCCTCCAAGTGAATGCCCTTAGGCCGGTGGCTTTGTGCCTTCGTACTCGGTTTCCTTATCTGTAAACTGGATATGAGTGGCAGCCTGCTTTCAGGATATGAAATCCAAGCTGTGAGCTTCTCCTGGGAGCTTGGCCCTGGGTGTAGGGAGGGAGGGGAAGATGCCGCAAGCCAGCTTTTTTTTTTTTTTTTTTTTTTTTTTTTTTTTGCTGTGTGTGCTTGGTGAGTCACTTCACCTCTCTGGGCCTCAGTTTTCTCACCGGTCAAATGAGGACAGTGGGACCCATAAAGGCTGAGATTGCAAAAGCATGTTAATGTGGGGCTGGCTGTCCCTGGGTCCTTCATTTCCTTAAAAGGTTTTGCAGCCAAGTGACCTTCACAACTCCATTCTGTCTCTGAGATCCCCGGAGGCTTGTTCAAGGTCATTGTCCTAATTGGCAGCCCAGCTAGATTAGGAATGCAGACAGGACCGTATGTGGGGGTCCGGGAGCAAGGGGGATCAGAGCCTGCCTATCCTCAGCTCTCTGAAAGGAGTAACAGAGAGTACCTGTGGCCTCGCAGAGGAGTAAGGGAGTGCAGGCAAGATCAAGAAGCTGGCAGGAGACAGGGGTTCTCAAAGGGTACTATGGGAACCCCAGGCTTCCACAGGAATGCCAAGGGACCTGGCCAGTGCTGGGGCAAACACTGGAGACACAGCCTGTTTTCTCTGCCTCCCTACAGCCCCTCCCAGCTGTCTGTGCCTCAGTCAGTGTTGCTGAGGCCCAAGGCAGAGAGAGGCCTGGCATCTTCGTGAGGGGTGCCCAGGCTCTGTCCCTTCTCTGACTCCCCTGTTCTCTTAGCTCCTACAAGCCAGACTCCAGAATTCTCTCCCTCCGGAGGGGGCTCTCTGTCCTCCACCTGATTTAGTTCAGTCTCAGCCAGGGTTTCTATTGCTGTGATGAAACGCCATGACCCAAAGCAACTTGGGAAGGAAAGGGTTTATTTAGCTTGTGTATCCGAGTCACAGTAAGTCGAGGTAGGAACCTGGAGGCAGGGACTCCTGGAGGCAGGAACCTGGAGGCAGGGACTGACGCAGAGGCCATGGAGGAGTGCTGATAACTGGTTTGTTCCTCATGACTTGCTCAGCCTGCTTTCCTGTAGAACTGGGGATTGCCAGTCGGGGGGAGGGGATGTATCTCTGTCCACGGTGGGCTGGGCCCCACCTCCATCAATGGCTGACTAAGAAAATTCCCTACAGGGTTGCCTATGGCTTAACCTTACGGAGTCCATTTTCTCAGGTGAAGTTCCCTCCTCTCAGATGACTCTAGCTTGCATCAAGTCGACGTAAAACTAGCCAGCATGAGTCTCTTAGGTTAACCACCCTCCCCAGAGTCTGTCTACCTCTCTAAGTACATACAAGGTCCCAATGGCGGTCTAGAAACTCCATCAGAGCTCAGTCGGTGAATCCCTTGTTGCAGGGGCATGCCCATCTAAATTTGAGCCCCTTAAAACCCATGTAAGCCTGGTGAAGCATGCCCGTTATCCTGTGTTATTGAGGCAAGAGGATTCCTGAGTCTTGCTGGCCAGCCAGCCTGACTTACTGAGGGAGTTCCAGGCCAGTGAGAGGCCTTTGATGGTGCATCTCCTTCAGGGTTAGGATTAGATTCAGGCCTGCTATACCATGGCTGTGTGACCCCAGGCAGGTTTTCTTTTCTCTCTGTGCATCAGGGCAGCTGGGTGAGTCTGCTTTTGGGCTCCCTGGTCTTTTCGAGGAGCAAGGGAAATATTAAGGTCAAAAGGTCACGCCCGGCATCCTACCACACGGGTGCAGGAGCTTTAAGCCATCTTCTCTCTCAGCATTGTCTGTCCCTTCTCATAGTAAGAATCTCTAAGGGAGCATTGAGCATACAGGGATACCCAGGCTGAGGCTGCTGTTGGTCGGTGACGGTGAGTGGTACATGGAAAATGACTGGCTTTGGGGGAGAAATCCCCCTCGGATGTGGTGTTTGCCAGTTACTGTAGTGTGAATACTCTGGCCAGTATCAGGTGAACCGCATCGGTCTGTGGAGGGGAGGAACTGATCAGGGCCAGTGCCCTGTGGGGTTTCCCTGGGACTCTGCTATGGTCCAGAAAAGGCAGAAGCCTGAGGGCAGGAGTCAGAGAAGCGTTGGCGTTGGCGGTCTTTAGCCACGCCTTAGGCTTCTACGCAGGTTCCCTCCTTACACCTCCCCTTTCCCCTAGGACCCACTGATACTCCCAAGGTCCTCAGCGGCTGCAGGCCTGATAGCCTACCGGTCCACACAGAGCGCATTCTGCCTGGTTTGGGGTGGGCACAGCCAGGCAGGCTCGCTTCCAGAAATGGCTGCCCACACCAGCAGCTTCTGTACAAAGTGCTTCTCCCAGGCCACAGCCAGCAGGCGCACTGAGGACTCCAGAGCAGTCCAGCTGGGATCAGTCAGGCAGCGTCACCGGAGTGGCTCTGGGCTTCAGCAGGTTGTGGAACCCAGACCACCAGGTAGCACCTGGCCTCATCAGGGGATGAATTAGAGTTTCATGGGGGTGCCCAGAACACGTGGCAGGAAATTTTGGCCCAGGGTCAATCTCCAGGAAAGGAGTCTGCTTGTGGTAGGAGGTGATGGTAGTGGTAGTGTGGGGGTGGGGTGGGGGTGCCACATGGCCAGGAGTGAGAACTGTCAGACCGGGAAGCCAGTGTCGTGGGCAGCAAGGAGCCATTTCCCAGGATGCACAGGGACAAGAGACTCAAGATTCGTATGAGGTTTGGTTCTGGCATTTCTCGAACCCTGTTCAAGTTTTCCTATACCCCATAACAGCACATTAAGTTTTTTGCTTTGTAAAGCTGTGGGGACATATTTATCATCTTGCCTTGGGAATCTTGGCTGAGAGGTGTTCATTTAATCTGCAGTTGGCACCAACGCTGGAGCAGACACAGTACCTGCCCTGCCCTGGAGAGGCAGCTACAGTGTTTCAAAACACAGACATCTTGTTTGCAGAGTAGTCAATTATCTCCGCTGAGAACTTGGCCCGGGAGGAAATGACTATGCTAAACACCTGTCTAAAGGAATTACATTGATTTTTTTTTTCTCCCTCATTACTTGAGAAGCTTTGGGGGTTTATAGAATTGTCTATCTTGTTTTTTGTTTTTGTTTGTCTTTTGAAGGTTTACTTATTTATACATATGAATTCTCTATTGCATGACAGAAAGAGGGCATCAGATCCCATTGCAGATGGCTGTGAGCCACCATGTGGTTGCTGGGAATTGAACTCAGGACCTCTGGAGGAGCAGTCAGTGCTCTTAACCGCTGAGCCATCTCTCCGGCAACCTTATTAATACAACTCTTAAAGGAGAATTAAAGGAGAAAAATGCATGTTAGGTGTTCCTGCTGCTTGACTACAGCACCGTGTTTGTGTGTGTGTGTGTGTGTGTGTGTGTGTGTGTGTGTGTGTGTGTGTGTGTGAGAGAGAGAGAGAGAGAGAGAGAGAGAGCACGCCCGCGTGTATGTGTGCATATGTATCATATATATTTGCCTCCTCAAGAGCAAAAATCCCATTTTCTTGCTGGAAAAACCTCCCGACTTGCTTTCACAATTTTTTTTTTTTTTTGAGAGCCGTTTGCTCCAGACACATTCTGCCTTCGTGAAGGTTTAAAATCTAGGACAGAGCTTTTCCTCGGAGGGAGGGGGAAGGTCACAGAGAACATCTGCTGTCCTTGTCCTCAGTGTTCTAGATCGAGGACTTACTCGGACAAGTCGGAGACACCAGAGCAACAAAATAATTGACCTGATTCTCTTTTTAATGCGGACGCTGCTGAGACGCAGAACACTTTATTGTAAGAGGCGATGCTTGCCCCGCTTGTGTTGCAGGCAATAAAAATGCTGGCTTTTGTGCCCAGTGTCCCTCCTGGTGAAATAAATTGGGAGAGCACACAGAGACAATCTGCTGTAGACTTGAAGAAGGTCTAGATGAGGATGGGGTGGAGGAAGTGGTCACAGCAGGACTAGCAGGCTGAGACTCCCTAGCATGGGTGTGCTCTGGGGGCAAGGTTGACCTGGGTCTGACCGAGCTCCACTGCAGCAGGTAGGTTCGAACCAGAGCCAGAATCCTGCTTTTATGCACTTAGCACGAGAGCTGTTGTTGACATTGATAGAGGGGGAGGGGGAGGGGGGAGGATGGATGAAGGGATGGAAGAGGTAGATGGAAAGAGTGGATAGATACCCTCATAGCTAGCCTTTCATCTGATGTCCCCAGGCGCCTGAGGTCTTGGGTTTTGAGGGTCTCGAGCTACTAATTTGCTGCTCTGTGCTTGTACAAATTGGCCGAGAGACGCTTTGAGTCAAGGTCAAGGTCACTTGAATATGGTCTTGATATCAGGCAACTCTCGAAGGGGCGAAAGGTGGGACTCGCTGGATCAAAATACAGCGAGTGTCTGTTGGATTTCTACAACAGAATCCTGTTTGGCTTCGAAAGATACGTCGATGCACAAAATGCTACTTTCAAAAATATAGTCTGGGGGGGGGCTGGAGAGATGGCTCAGTGGTTAAGAGCACTGACTGCTCCTCCAGAGGTCCTGAGTTCAATTCCCAGCACCTACATGGTGGCTCACCACCAACTGTAATGGGATCCAACGCCCTCTTCTGGTGTGTCTGAAGACAGCTACAGTGTACTCACATACATAAAATGAATAATTAAAAAAAAATACAGCCTGAATAAGTGACTGAGTCTTCTTCCAAATGACTCCCCAGGTTTTCTGTAACAAGTGTGAATTATCTTAGCCTGCTTTAACAGAACAAGGACCATAGACTGGTTAACATGGAAATAGCATGGAAATAGCAGGACCATGGAAATAGTATGGCCACTCTGGACATCCAAAGTCAAGACCCTGGCATGGCTGGAGAGGGTTCTTTTTAGACTGTGGCCATCATCCCTTGTGTGACAGAGAGAGCACGGGACTAATCAACCATGCAGCCTCATTCCCTCCTAACCCCATCACCCCTAGAGCTTAGGGTGATGACCTCTGCACTTATAGGGAGGGGGACTCAGGCATTGGGTCTAAAACAATTCTCTTTATAGAGTTGTAAAAAATGTGTGCACATATATGAAAATCTAAATCTAAAGGTCAACTTAACTCAACAGATAAGAAATATGTAAGGGTTGGGGATTTGGCTCAGTGGTAGAGCGCTTGCCTAGCAAGCACAAGGCCCTGGGTTCGATCCCCAGCTCCAAAAAAAAAAGAATAGAAAAAAAAAAAAAGAAATATGTAGTAACTTGGGGAACTACTGTTTAGGGCCACTCAGTGATAGACATTTGAGAGCTCATGGCATGATCTCCATCAGGAACTCAGTTTCCCCAGGAGACAGGAGACAGTGTGGCAGCTTGTTTTATCTCAGCCTGACCCGAGGTAAAGTCCTCTGAGAGGAGGGAACCTTGGTAGAGAAAATGTCTCCTTAAAACTGAGTTGTAGGGTTGGGGATTTGGCTCAGGGGTAGGGCGCTTGCCTAGCAAACCGCAAGGCCCTGGGTTCGGTCCCCAGCTCCGGAAAAAAAAAAAAAAAAAAAACTGAGTTGTAGACAAGCCTGTAGGGACTGACTGACTGACTGACTGACTGACTGACTGACTGACTCTCTCTCTCTCTCTCTCTCTCTCTCTCTCTCTCTCTCTCTCTCTCTCTTTCCCGTTCTTGCCCCTCACCCCCCGAAACCTCAGGTGTTCTGGAACACATTCTCTAGATCAGCCTGGCCTTGAACTCACAGATGTGCCTGCTTCTGCCTCCCAAGTGCTGGGACTAAAGGCATGCACCTCTGCCACTGCCTGTGGAGCATTTTCTTAATTAGTGATTGATGGGGGAGGGTCCAGCCCATGGTAGGTGGTGCCATTCCTAGGCTGATGGTCATGGGTTCTATTAGAAAGCAGGCTGCTTGATTCCTGCCCTGACTTCCTCCAACGGTGAGCCATGATGTGAGAAAACGGGAGTATAATTAACCCTTTCCTCCCCAAGTTGCTCTTGGCTACCTTGTTTCAATCACAGCAATAGAAACCCCCGAGTAAAACACACCACAAAGAAACTGCATATTGTCTTTCCACAGACAAGAACGGCAGCCTCCAGAACATTGTTACCACACGTCACTTGGCTTCCTTCCACTGTGACAAATCCCCAAGAGAACTTTCTGAAGGAGGAAGGATTGATTTTCAGTCTTCGGGAAGACAGAACATCCGTGGTGGCAATCGAGATGGGAAGGAAGAGAAGAGAGGCTGGAAGGGAAGGGAAGAGAGATAAGGGCAAGACACGCTTTTCAAAGAGATACCCTGGCCCATCTACCCACCCACTCTCCCACCCCCACTCACCCCAAACACACACCCTCAACTCACCCTCCACCACTCACCCCCACCCTCCTACTCACCCACCCACCCTCCACTCACCCACCCCCACTCACCCCACCCACCCACTCTCCCAAACATCCATCCACACTCACTCTTCCACTCACCCACCCACTCACTCCACCCACACCTACCTTCCCACCCTCCCACCCATAGTCACACACGCCCTCCCACTCACCCTCCCACTGACCATCCCAGTGCTTCCAAGCAGGCTTCATCTTCTGAGACTTCTGTCACACCGTCACACTGAGAACCATCGATTAAGTCTGCACCTCCAATCCCTTGTCAATGATTGATCCACCAGCCGAGGACCAAGCTCGGCCATTTGAATCTTCGTGGGTGGGGGGGTGGGGCACTTCAGATCCAAGCTGATCAGTTGCAAAGCCCCTGGGGTCAGTGTGAGTCTTATACAGACATCCTGAGCTGGTAGCTAGAAAGATCCCCAGTGCCACCTCATCCTTTCAAGGCAGAGGAATTAATTTGCGAATGCGTTTGCTGATTTGCAAAGTTGAACTCCCTTTCCAGGGTAGCGACGACGACGGCTTGCTGGCAAGTGCCCACAGGCTTCCTAGTCCTGACCTGCTTATTCCTGGTGTCTGTCTGGGAAGATGATGGGGTGCAGTCCTGTCTGGCCTTCTGGACACCCTGGCAGGTTTTCTAGGGTCACTGCAGTAGTGTGCTCTGGTCCACCCAAGAGTCTTTGTACAGAGTCTTTGCTAAGGATAGAGAGAACAGGCCCAGTGTGGTGGTGTATGCCTTCCATGCCAGCACCTGAGAGCAAAGACAGGTGAATCTCTGTGAGTTCAAGGACATCCTGGCCTATATAACATACTCAAGGCCATTTGTTCACATAGGAAGACCCTACTCCCTAAAGAAAACAAGATCTGGAGACCAACATGCTCTGGGCCTTTGGGACTAGAAGACCCAGCTCTTCCAGTAGAACCTGATCTTCCTGGCTTATTAAGCTGTTCTGTCACCTTTGGAAAACCCTTGTGTTCTTTTTTTTAAAAAAATATTTGGGGCTGGGGATTTAGCTCAGGGGTAGAGCGCTTACCTAGGAAGCGCAAGGCCCTGGGTTCGGTCCCCAGCTCCGAAAAAAAGAACCAAAAAAAAAAAAATTTATTTATTTATTATGTATACATCATACAGCTTTCTGTCTGCATGTGTGCCTGCAGGCCAGATGACCCCAGATCTCATTATAGATGGTTGTGAGCCACCATGTGGTTGCTGGGAATTGAACTCAGGACCTTTGGAAGAGCAGTCAGTGCTCTTAACCGCTGAGCCAACTCTCCAGCCCCAACCCTTATGTTCTTATGGCCACCAAGTATTTACAGCACGCAGTGTGTCCTTGGGGAAGATCATCTCTGGTGGCCCGGCCTGCAAGTGAGGAAGACAGAAGTCTGGGTGACAAAGGGAAGCCAGCTGACCTCAGCCATGCCCCCAAATGCTCTCCCTCAGGGCAAGCCCAAGCTCACCACAGTACTGGCTAGAGTGGCTCTGATGTCCCCAGGAGACAATGAAAACAGGAGATCCATGGCCACTCCTCAACTATGGACCCCAAAACTTGTCTCTGCCCTTTGGAATGCCTGTGCCAGAGGCTGCCTGGTCCCGGTCCAAGTTTGCTTTCTGCTGCCTATGATTAAAGCATCACCACCAAAAGCAACTTAAGTGGGAAATGGCTTATTATGTCTTTTTTTTTTTTTTTTTTTTTTCTTGGTTCTTTTTTTCGGAGCTGGGGACCGAACCCAGGGCCTTGCGCTTCCTAGGCAAGCGCTCTACCACTGAGCTAAATCCCCAACCCGGCTTATTATGTCTTATAGTCCATTTTCCAGGGAAGTCCGAGAATGGGGAACTGACCAGAGGACAGTGCCGCTCACCGGCTTGCTCAACCCGCTTTCTCATAGCACCCAGGATCACCAGCCCAGAGGGGACTGCACCCGCTTTGCCCACTAGCCAGTCTTGTCCACATCTTCTCCATTGAGGTTCTCAATTTCAAAATGACTCTAGCTTGTGTCAAGCTGACATTAAACAGCTCTCCACGATTCTGACCTCCAGGCTGCTCACCCCAGCCACCATCAGCTCCGGGGAGAATTTAATTGCTTTCATAACTTGCTAAGACTGCGGGCACTGAGGGCTTTGGAAGATTAGAGTATCAAAAGAAGTTAATTATTTAAAGAAACACACTTGAAGTGGGGCAAACGGAACCTAGATTAAAAAACCTGGCGGTCTAAATTGCCAATTAGCAGTAGCAAGTTCTTCTTATGTGCATATGATGAACAGGGACTGAACTCTCCTTCAGGTATTCTGACTGACATAACCTTGACTCGCGTGTATCATTCCAGTCCTGTACACAGGGAAACCTAGGCACAGAGAGGTTGGGTGTCTTGTCCAGGGTCACGCAGCTTCAAAAAGCAAGAACCGAGATTTGAACCTATATCTCTGTCCCTTCCTCAGGGTACTGCTGGGATATAAAGATGTATTCGTTCCTGGAGAAATCAGTCCCCCGGGGCTCTCTATGACTCAGGATGTCCCTATGCCAGCTGCATCAATTTGAGGCTGAGAAGTAAGCCTTGTAAATGAGATGAGAAAGAAAAATAGGTTCTGTGGTATCGGCGAGGACACTTAAGCCATCTGAAATTGCAGGAACGGCTCACAATGGCTCTAATAGGGCATGGCCCATTAGTCAAGGAGTCAGTTGATGAGCACAGCAGCAAGAGAAGCTAACGTGACACCTCTCCTCCCAGCGTCCTGCTGGCCCTCAGTCAACGGAGCACCGCGTTTCCATCTGGGCACACCACCACCACCGAACCTCATTATCCTGTCTGCTCGATGTTATTAAACACCCAGCATTGATGAGATTTCTATGGAGGACAAAACAGTAACCGTGGCTTAACGGAGAGCATCTGCAATCACAGTTAAACACTGAGTGATTGTCCAGGACCTCGGGGCCGCAGATAGCTTTCTCCTCTCTCGAAGCCCCTTTCTTATCCAAGCCTGACTGACCTCTCACCTCCTGTGTGTCACTGTGGAGGGAACAGCCTGAGGACACCTCTCAGGTCAGCGGCAAGCATCCGGCAAACTTGTGGGGTTAGAACTGTCACAGAGGGCAGTGGGTTAAAGGCAGCCTCCAAAGGATGTGCTCGCCTGGAACCTTAGTGTGTTTCTCTCTTCCAGGAAATACCTCAACATTTGACCACATACCTGGGGACCCAGTGGTCCAATCAAGTTGACACATGAAATTAGGTGCTGTGTGATGGTGTGACGGGTTACTAGTAACACAGATGTAGAGAATAACATGCTAGCCTTCTACTGAGCAGACGTTTGCATCTCCCCCTGTAGCACAGAGGTTGTCTCTTAGCCTCCACACATGTGCTGTGGCATGCATGCACACATGCACACACATGCACATACACCCATTCACCTGACTGCCCAAATATGTTGGAAACTCAGATTCAGGCCCAGGTACAGCTGTGGCCTCAGAAGATTCCACTGGAACACACATCCAGCATTACCTCAGACAAGGGCTTTGGAACACTGGCCATCCTTGTAACTCGCATGTAATTTCTTTTCTCTTTCAGACCCTTGTTGCCACTATGGGACCATAAGAGAGGGAGTCAGGCGGGGGTCCATCCTGGGGGGGTTTCTTACCCACCCCCAGCTCCACAGGCTTCAGTCAGCTACTCTACCAGCTGAAGCCAACTCTTCCAGGTCAAGGACTTGGGAGGGGGTTGTATCATCCAGGAAGCCCTCTGAATATCTTTCTAGAGTGGCTGGCATCCACACTCCACCATGCAGGCTGGAATTTTCTTTGGGTCCAGGCAGATCTCAGTGAAGGTGAGTTCCAGGGTCTTCATGTCTTTTTTCTTTAAAATCTCTTACATTTTAAAAAATTTATCTGTATGTGCACTTTGTGTCTGTGTGTGGATATCTGATGAGTGCAGGTGCTCACGGTGGCCACAAGAGGGCATCAGATCGCCTGGATCTAGAGTGCCAGGTGTTGGTGAGCCCCGCCTAGATCCAGGGAACAAAACCCAGCTGGTTCTCAAGGGCTCCTAATCACAGAGCCAGCTCTCCAGCCCCACCTAAGGGGAAGTTCGAGCTGGACCTCACCTTGTATCTTGGCAGAACAGGAAGCACAGAATGAACAGGAAGTGGGGTGCATCTATAAACCTCAAAGCCCATCACCAGTGACCCACTTCTCGGGTCCTAAAGGCTGTGCGACCTCCCACAACAGTGCCACAACCTGGGGGAAAGTGTTCAAAGCCAGGAGCCTGGGGGGAGTTTGCATGCAGACCATGGCGACCGCTCATCTCCTCGCTTGCAAAACTGAAGGTCTGTCATCACCGAGTGATGACAGTCAAACTTTGTCCCCCAGAAGGACCCCTTCCTACTCTCTCTGTGGGATAATGTCACTGAACATCTCTGAGGTCCCTTGCAACAGCAAATAACCTTGAACGGAGTGTGATGTGGTGATATATTTTTGTGAAATACCTCTCACATTTTTAAAAAAGATTTACTTATTTATTATATATAAGGACACTGATGTTGTCTTCAGACACACCAGAAGAGGGCATCAGATCCCATTACAGATGGTTGTGGGCCACCATGTGGTTGCTGGGAATTGAACTCAGGACCTCTGGAAGAGCAATCAGTGCTCTTAACCACAGAGCTGTCTCTCCAGCCCACCTCTCACATTCTAAAAGCCTGTAACCTTTTTGTTTGTTTGTTTTTTGAGACAATCTGTCTATTCAGCCCTGGCTGTGCTGCAACTTACTCTGTAGATCAGGCTGGTTTCAAACTCAGATCCACCTGTCTCTGCCTCTCCAAGTGTTGGGAGCCCATTTCTGTTTGTTTCCACCTCCTTCACCTTTCCTTGGTGAACCACCTGCTCCATCCATGTCACTGACAGCTTTGGTTCCTGGTCCCCTAACCTCCACACTCCTGAGTGAGGCAGGCTGGGCTAAGCCACCTCCGGATTAGGGAAGTGCTAATGACTGAATATCTCAGCTGGGGATTGGATTGACAGCCCCCCCCCCAAGCTCAGCTGGAAAAGCTCCCGATTTATCTCCCAGGTGCCACCATTCCAATTATGCTAAATCCTCATTAAGAGAATTAGGGGAGATAAAAGGCAAGCACTTAGGGTGCCCTGGACCACCTGGAACACAGCTGCATAATCTCACACCCATCCTCAAATGTCATCTGCCAAGGAAAAGGTGTCACCACCAGCCCTCCCTAAAGTCTAATCGTCCCAGGAGTCATAAACCTAATTTTTTTTTCTATTCTTTTTTTCAGAGCTGGGGACCGAACCCAGGGCCTTGCGCTTGCTAGGCAAGCGCTCTACCACTGAGCCAAATCCCCAACCCCATAAACCTAATTTTATGGTGGCCTTTTACCCGCCAGCCTCCTATCTCCCCTCCCAACCATTGGTTCCAACGAAAGAGCAGGCAAATCCTTCCAGTATCCATCCCTCCCCAAATTAATGGTTCCCCAACTACACAAGGCTGAGATAGAAGTCAGCCCTTTCCACAGCCCTTTCTTTCTGACAGAATTAAGTTCCTGGCTCACTTACTTAAAAGTGGTACTCTCGGCTTCCTCATCTAGAGAATGGGCTGGGTCAATGGTACCTTGGGAAGTCGATGGCTCCATGAGGTCACTGAGAAAATTCGAGACATCTCAAAGCAGAAGAAGGACCACAGGATTTTGAATGTCAGCCTCTGAGCCCTCTCTAGGCTATCGGAGTTCCTGAAATAGACGCTTGACACTGACTGGATAACACAGGAAGCCCTTATTTTAATAATAAATTATACACTATTATTTGCATATATATTTGCTTTGAATGTAAATCTGACCTTGAGAAACTTAGAAGATCAGAAGCTAAAAGAGCGATAGGATTCAAAACAGTTTTAAAAAGGGAAGCCGGTGAGCAGAATGGCCGGTTACTGGGGTCAGAGACTGCTGGGGCAAGCCGGGTGTCATGGGGCACTCCAGCAAAGAGGATGGAGGTCTAGGCCAGCCTAGCTACCTGAGATGTTCTCTGAAGAGAGAGAGAGGGAGGAAGGGAAGAAGAAAAGAGGGAAGGAAGGAAGAAAAGAAGGAAGGAGGGAAGAAGGAAATAGGGAAGGAAGGAAGGAAGGAAAAAGGGAAGGAAGGAGGGAGGGAGGAAGGAAGGAGGGAGGAAGGAAAGAAAATAGGCTGGTCCCCTTGGGGCTGATCTCATTTCTTAAGCAGGGAATGCTCAGGGGAGTGACTGGGTTTGGGAAGGGGTGGGCGGCAGGCTGGGTGGGCAGCAAGCTAAGCAGGTATAACAGCTGCATCCGCTAAGCCCCGCCCCGAGTGTCGGCTTTCCTGGACCATTTCCCTGGATGTAGCTAACCCTGGCTGACGATCTCCTGTATCATCCCATTTCCCAGCTGAGGACATAGTTTGGTGATTCCAGGGATTTGTCCCCGAGCTTGAGGCTCTCAGGCTGCTGCTACAGCCGTCGGGGACTGTGGAGGAGTGGAAGTTGGAGTTCAGAGAGAGCTATAAAATAAATATGGAAATTAGATTTTGATACGGGCAACGTCCAGCCCCTCCACCCCCCAAATCAACAAAACCAAAACCAAACAAAGGACCAAAAACCAGCCCACGGGTGTGGCTTGATTTGTCCTGGAAAGGATGGAGACACGGTAAGAGTGAGGTTGTTTTGCAATGAGCGCTTGGAACAGCGTCTGCCGAACTGAACTCATGCCGCTGTGACTGTGGACACTCTGGGGGACTGTTCCACGACAGAGACATCCATCCGCTAGAGGCCTGAGGATGAGTGGCCTGGGTTGATCTCATAAACATGCTGAGTAGAGCGGGGCTTGGAGGAGTGAGGGCCCTGACTGACTCTAGCTTCTGCCCCAGAAGTCTGGGCCGTGGTTACCTCTCAAGGGTGGGGGGCAGGAGTGGGGATTGAGATGGAGTCTGGGACAGGGTCTGGGGGCGGCATTGCTCCATGGATTACGGCTACCATTATGCATCTGGCTGTAAAAATCCCTGGGCTTCGTAATCTTTATTCCTCCCTATTCCCCTCAATTGGCTTTGTTTGTGGCCAGGGTCTCTTGTAGCCCAGGTTGGCCTTGACTCACTATGTAGTCAAAAAAAGCCTTGAAATTCTGATCCTTCTGCCTCTACCTCCTGATGGCTGAGATTATGGGCTGGAGATTCCTCTCTGTACCTTTACAGGTTGTTATGAATGTTCCTAAGGGATGGATGTGTTCAGGGTTGTTTGGCTCCTCCGAGTTATACAGCACTGGGAACCCAGGGCTTCGTGCATGCCAGGCAAATGTCCTACTCACCAAGCCTCGTCTCCGATCTGCATGTTTTTCAATTTAAAAATAGAGATGTGTTTGTTTATTCTCTCTCTCTCTCTCTCTCTCTCTCTCTCTCTCTCTCTCTCTCTCCCCCCCTGCCGCGTGGTGTGTGTGTGTGTGTGTGTGTGTGTGTGTGTGTGTGTGTGTGTGTGTGTGTGTGTGTGTGTGTGTGTGTCTTCTAGCTGTTTCTCTGTCACCGCTTTCACACACCATCCCCTTGGCGGTTGCTACCACGCCTGAGACTCATATAGCATTCCTCGGGCTGTGCTAGCGTGGGCCCACACCATGCTAGCCCCTAGCATTCGATAGCCTAGCATGGCTTCCTGTCACAACTCTGCTCACACTCCCAACACCCAGTGAAATCATTTCTCAACAAACAGGAACGCAACAACCAGATTTATGTGTTAAATGCTCAACGTACACTACATCCACACAATTAACGTACAACCAATTGATAATACATAATTGCTCACCTAGACACACAAAGCCCTGAACACATCCATCCCTTAAGAACATTCATAACAACCTGTAAAGGTGCAGAGAGGAATCTTAACGTCAGCCTCCACGTTCTCTCCGCTGCTTCTCCAACCTCTCTCTAGTCTCCTCCTCTCTCTAAAACTTTTCTCCCGCCCATCCTTCCTTCTCGTCCAATGACGGGCCTCGTTCTATCTTGTACCTGCCTTCACCTGTATGATTTGGAGATCGCTCCCTCTTGTCAAAAAGAAAACAGGCTCCTGTTCGCAATGACAGTCCCTGGCCCCCAACCCCAGACAAACAATTCGCAAGAGTGGGTCGCATTTAAACAAAAGTCATTGTTGAAATATCCAAAGTAGGGTGGGGGTGACGGTCAGGCACTGGGGGGCAGTTCTTGTTTTTCTGCTTCAAAGCGGGCCTAAGCCAAAGTCATTCATGAGCACAGCAATAACTCAAGGGCAGATGTGTTTTATAGCCAGATGTAGGAGCAGGCCAAGCGTCTTTTGTGCCTGGGATACAGCTGCCCTGGAAAACTTGTTCACATCTGGATGGGATAAGTCCTTGGAACCTCGTGGTCCCCAGAGCCTACTGCTCTAGGGCACGGAAAGCTGTAAATGTCACTTTGACTCCCTGTGGTAATTGTCATCTCCAGGGTTTACTGCCTGCATCTGCTAAATTAGGCCTAGTCCTGGAAGCTTCAAGCTTCCACACAATCTAACCCAGGCCTAGAATGTTTTCAGCCGCTGAGACCTGCTGCTGAACAAGCTCACCCTTTCTAGCTCTTTCTGAGCTCTGATTGGCTGGTTCAACTCAGCCGTTCTGGCTCCAACTCCTCTTCAAGCTGACTGATTCAATCTGGCTTCTCTTGGCTTCTCCCGAGTTGCTCTGCTTGGCCTCATACCAATTTTGGCAATCTGTTCTGATCTTCTGACTTGTTCTGTCCTCACCTGCGTCTAGGTTGTTCCCTCTCTGCAGCCTGTCTCTGTAAAACCTTCCTAGTAAAATTGCCTCTCACTTCTATTTCTTCCTCTCCCTCTTCTTCTTTCTTCTTCCTTCTTTTTTTTTTTTTCTTTTTTCTTTTTTTTCCGGAGCTGGGGACCGAACCCAGGACCTTGCACTTCCTAGGCAAGCGCTCTACCACTGAGCTAAATCCCCAATCCCGTTCTTTCTTCTTTTCTTTCTTCTTCTTTCTTCTCTGCCTGCACTGCCCCTGAAGTAGCTTCCCTTTCCTCTCTCTCCTTGTAAGAGCTGGGCATAGCCTATTCTGTCAAATCTTTCTGTGATTCATCACTTTGACTTCCACTCAACTAGACATCACTTTTAAACATGGGTGCTTCCTTCTACAAACTAACTGTACCTTCATTGCTTGGGATTAAAGGTGTGTACTATGGGCCTGTCTGTATTCCTGCCAGAGGGATTGAAGGTGTGTGCTAAGGCTGAGCCACACAGCTAGAAACAGGTCCCCCCTCCCCTTGGTAAATAACACAATCTTAGGGTTCAGAGTGCGACTACTTATTCTGCAACACATCACCTTCCTGAGTGCCATGTGCCCAGTACCATATGGGCCACAGACACAAGGGATAATACCAGGGACAAGCAGAGGCTTGGGCTCCTGGGTCACCTGAGGATGGATCGGCTTGGACTTAAGTCACAGTGCATAGGGTTGGATGCTGGTCCCAGGTCAGAAAAACCTGGCCAGCCACTGGTGGCCATCTTGTCTGGGAAGGTTAAACTCAGTCCTCACAGCAAACCTGGAAGGCAGGAGACACTGTTCCTGCTTTTCAATTGGGGAAAGTGAGGTTCAAAGATGGGCCACGGGCTGTGCTTACCTGACATGCGGAAGTCCTGCGTTCCATCCCCAGCACCAAATAAGACCGGGGTATTGGTGCCTTTAACCCCAGCATTGGGTAGGTAGAGATGATAGAATTAGAAGTTCAAGGTCGGGGTTGGGGATTTAGTTCAGTGGTAGAGCGCTTGCCTAGCAAGTGCAAGGCCCTGGGTTTGGTCCCCAGCTCCGAAAAAAAGAAAAGGAAAAAAAGAAGAAGAAGAAGAAGAAGAAGAAGAAGGAAGAAGAAGAGAAGAAGAAGAAGAAGGAGAAGAAGAAGAAGAAGAAGAAGAAGAAGAAGAAGAAGAAGAAGAAGAAGAAGAAGAAGAAGAAGAAGAAGAAGTTGTTCAAGGTCAGCCTGAGCTGCCTATGGACTTCAAGGCCAGCCTAGGCTACATGAAACCCTGTCTAAACAAAAATCCCCAATCGAAATAGAACAAAAATGACCAAGGAAGAGGCAGATGCTGGCCAGTTTCCAGTGTTCTCCTGAATTCGTGGGTGGCTGGGGTTCCGTGAGGTGCCTTCCTGCTGATGAGGTCACTCGTGCCATGGGGAGCCTGGCCACTGGAACTGAGCTGTGTTGGGGCTGAATGACCAGGGTGGTATCCACCCTCGTGGCTTTACCCAGAGTTCTGCATCCAACCTGTGCCCTCTCCCAGCATAGTTGCTCACCAGCGCTAGGAAAGGCCTGACTTTCCCAGGCTTTCGTGCTTTCTGGCTTTCTATTGGTCAAGATGAGTCACAAGGCCAAGCCAGGAGGAGGGGCCAAAACGAAGGTAGTGCTTGGTGCGGGGATTTGGTGCGGGGATTGGAATGATACATGGTTGCTCCTGTGCAGATGCTCATAGGTGTTCATAAATGGTTAAGGGGGTGGGGGGGAGAGAGAGAGAGAGAGAGAGAGAGAGAGAGAGAGAGAGAGAGAGAGGAGGAGGGAGGAGGGGGGGGAGGGGGAGGGGGAGGGAGGGAGGAGGAGACTCTGATGCTCTTTGCCTCAGTCTCTCACCTGTGAAATGGGGGATGGATAGCATTGCTCAGTATGTCTCACTTCCTGTGCAGACCCATTGAGTTTGCCTGGAAAGGATCGAGCACCAAGACCAGCAGAGTCGATTCCAGAACAGCAGCTGCTGCGATTTTTTTTGAACTATGTTGGGGGATAATTACTGTGGCTCTCTGGGTTGAGGATGTGGACAAAGCAGGCTCTGCTTAAGGTGGCAGGAATTTCTGGCACCTGCTGCCTGGAGGGCTGGAGAGAAGACAGACCCTGCACGCTCTGTAGAACTGGGTGGTCCCAGCCCAAGGGACAGACTCTGTCACCAGGAGAGGACTAGGGTTTCATTCTAAGCCTCTCAGAGCAGAGGTAGGGCCCTCAGAAGCTCTGAGAAGCTGAAGTCCTGCTACAGATTGCCAGGGTGTGGCTGGAGGGAGTGGGGATGGGCCAGGCAGCCTGTGTGGAGGTGCTGTGCCTCTGGAGCGGGAGATGGAGAGCAAAGGCTGCAAGAGGCTGCCGAGCCCTACGGTGTTGGATGGTCCTGAAGGATGGAGACATCCTGGGCTCCCCTTGGGTCTCTGGCCTGGCAGCAGGGTAGAACCTTCGAGAATGTGGATGGTGTGGAAGGGTTGGTTTGGGCAGGAGAAAAGGTGACTCCGGCTGTGGGATTGGGGCTGAAAAGTAGTACAAGCCAGAACTAGGCTTCCAGAGGCAGAGGCTCTCCCTAGAGCATGGTTCTCAGCCTTCCTGATGCCGTGACCCTTTAATACAGCCCCTCATGTTGTGCTGACTCCCAACCATAACATTATTTTTGTTGCTACTTCATAACTGTAATTTGCTACTGTTAAGAATCACAATGTAAATATCTGATATTTCTGATGGTCTAAAGGGGTCGTGACCCACAGGTCGAGAATAGTGATTTAGGATGGGAGACGAGAATGCACACACACACAGAGGCTGGGCAGTGGGAAAGGGTGGGGTCGCATGCCTTGAAGGGTTTAAATGAGAAGCAAACGGGGTGAGAGATGAAACAAGGAGGAAGGCCAGGGGCAGGAAGGGAAAGGCTCTGAGTGTCTGGGAACCTGCTATTCTGTGGGAGCCACCGGTTTCTGGCATTAACCAGGGAAGCAGTGTGCTCAAGTTTCAGAAGGAGGTCAATGTGCAGAAGTCACCACTCGCACTTTGAACAGGGATTACTCAGCTCTGGTGATAAAGAGGCAAAGTCCCAGCTGCAAGGGGAGCCAGCACCAGGGGAGAAGCTCAGTAAATATAGATAGAGTTAAGGTGATTACAGCTTTGAGCATCGGAGATGCCATGAGCCACGGCCTTCTGTCACTTGGCAGTAAAAATTATCAGAAGGTAGAGCAGCCAGATCCCCCTCCCCTCACAGGAGTGCATGCACACATGCACACATGCACACACAGGCACATGCACACACAGGCACATGCACTCACATACACGCACATATGCACACACGAGCACACATGTGCATGCACACATACACTCATGTGCACACACAAACACAGACATACACAGGCACATACACACACACATGCACCTATACTCACATGCATACATACATATACTCATGTGCACACACAGACACAGGCACACACACATGCACACACATACATGCATGCACACACAGGCACTCACACATACATGCACATGGCACACGCATGTGCACACACAGACACAGGCAGACATAGGCACACACATATACACTCGCGCGCACATGCACCTGTACCCACATGCACTCATACACACATACACACGTGTGCATACACAGACACGTACACACACTCACACAGGCAGTGTAGAGTGTCAGCACTGAAAGATCCCTGGAGTGGGGAGACCCTCACTCAAGTCTCGGAATGACGTGACCCCCCAAGAACTCACACAAGACCGTCCTTGTTATAATCACATGAGGTTTATCGATAGCAACCAGTGCACTGGGGTCGAGACTCATATCCCACACAGGGGCAGTGGAGTTCGACCCCGAGAGGCTGGGAGAAGAGGTATTTAAAGGGAGAAACCACAACCCAAGGGGGCAGGGATGGCGTCATTGGAAAGTATGTAGAATAACAGTGAAAAATCACAAGGAAAAACTCTCTGTTTTTCAAGATTGTTTCCTAGGAGAAGCTGTCTCCTGCTTCTCAGATTGTTTAGCTTCACGGTCCTAGGAGAAGTTGCTTCCTGCTTCTCAAGATTGTTCTCTAAGATTTATGGTCAGCTAGTTTCTGGGAGAAAGCTGTTGAGCCGGCCAATGTAATTACCCATTCTATAGCCCTAGGAGAGGCTTCTTGGAACATACAATTTTGGGGCCTAACCTATTTTTTTTCTTCTGCTCTAAACTTTGTGTCTAGGGGGGCAACTTTAAAACTTTTACCTTTCAGCACAGTGGTAGAAGCATCATGGAGAATTTTGTATATATCCTTCCTTCACCTGTCCTCTCTCCACCATTCACTCACTCCATGCTCACCCACCATCCCTCTATCCTCTTACCCGCCCTCTACCCACCCACCATCTACCCTCTGTTTTAGAGTTTCCATTGCTGTGAAGTGACACAGTGACTGGACACAGTAACTCTTATAAAGGAAAACATTTCATTGGGGTTCGCTTACAGTGCAGAGGTTCAGTCCATTATCATCATGGCAAGGAGCATGGTGGCGTGCAGACAGATATGGTGCTGAGGGAGGAGCTGAGAGTTCTCCATTTGCATCCACAGGTAGTGGAAAGAGATGGTGAGCCACATTCAGCCTGGGTTGAGCATCCAAGACTTCAAAGTTGGTGACACACTTTCCCCAACAAGACCACACCTCCTAATAGTACCACTCCCTATGGGCCTGAGGTGACCATTTTCTTTCACAGCACCACACCCACCCAGTATCCATCCCCACTCCCACCTGTGCACTCTCCACTGGTCAATCCTTGTCTACTCCTCACCGTCCATGTATCACCTGTCCATTCCCCATCCCTACAGTCACTTGCCACTCTTTCTTTCCACACCTCCAGTGAACTGTCTTCCCACCCAGAAGTCCCTCTGTCTTAGTTAGGGTTTTACTGCTGTGAGCAGACACCATGATCAAGGCATCTCTCATAAAGACAACAGTTAATTGAGGCTGGCTTACAGGTTCAGAGGTTCAGTCCATTTTCATCAAGGCAGGAGCATGGCAGCATCTAGGCATGTAGGAGGAGCTAAGAGTTCTGCATCTTCATCTGAAGGTCACTAGGAGAAGACTGGCTCCCAGGCAGCTAGGGTGAGGGTCTTAAAGCCCACAGCCACTGTGACACACCCACTCCAACAAGGTCACATCTACTCCAACAAGGCCACACCCACCCTAATAAGGCCACACCCACCCCAACAAGGCCACATCCACTCTGATAAGGCCACACCCACTCTAGCAGCACCACACCTTCTAATAGTGCCACTTCCTGGGCAGAGAATATACAAACCACCACACCCTCCATCTCCTGATTTTCATCCCCTTCACAGTCTTGACATCCACCCACATCCTCTTCATTCGTCCTTCCAGTCACCTCTCGGTCCCCACCAGACCTTCTGTTTCCCTTCTATGTAAAGGAACAGGTTTCTACCATCCATCTTTCCATCCAACCATCTACCCCTGTCTCCTTTCTCTCTCCTCACACTTCTATTCTTCCATGGACATTGGACCAACCATCATCCGTCCTTTAATCTTTCCCTCCCTCCTACCCCGATCAACAGACATTTGAACATCTGCTACAGTCCACATTCTGCCCTGGGCCTTAGAGAATCATTACCATACAAGGTAGGCAGGAGTTAGACAAGGTGGACAGGAGAACATAGGAGACCTGAGTGTGGTGGGAGAACTGGAATTAGGGGGTGACAGGAGCTGCACTAACTCGGGTGGCATTTGTGCTGACACCTCTATGATGAGAGGGCAGGCATGAAACTCTCTTCCCAGCAGAGGCAGCCATTCTTGCTGGAGCATTCACTCAGTGGATCTTCATGACTTAGAGCAAGCAGGAGGGCCTGGTCCAGGAGGCACTGAGGCCTTGGGGGTTTGAGGGGCCGGGTTGGGGTGAGACAGAAGGAGGAGGCAGCGAGTTGGAAGACAGAGCCAGGTGTGGAATCTTGTCTATCAAGGAGACCCAAGATAGAGGGTCCCTGAAGGGGCAGTGTGGTGGTTGGTCCTCGCTTGGAGTATCTCCAAACCAATCCACTTCCGCACTACCAGCCGGTGGCATCACAACCAGCCCTATAGAAAGAGACCCAGAGGGGTTGGGGATTTAGCTCAGTGGTAGAGCGCTTTGGTAGAGCGCTTGCCTAGCAAGCGCAAGGCCCTGGGTTGGTCCCCAGCTCCAAAAAAAAAAAAAAAAAAAAAAGAAAGAGACCCAGGCTGGTGCCTGAGGCTCCCTAGTACTCTCTGGGTGGGTAGGCAGCCCCACATCTCTTTTCTTTCTGCCCCCACCTCCCTCTAGCCCAGCTCAGCCTTCCCGACTTCAGCTCTGGAAACCATCAGGAAATAGAGATCCTGGGCACCAGAGGGTCACGTGACAGATGAACACAGCCAGGACTCCCAGCCATCCTGTGAGTAAAGCAGGTCAGTTTATCAGTTTGCTTATTTGCTTGGTATGGAGAACGTTTTGCTGCCCTAGGCCGTCTTCTGTAGACCTGCCCCACCATCTGTGTAAATGAGTGACAAAGGGTGACCAGCTTCCTCCATCTCAAGCCTTGCCAGCAGGGGACACTGTAGTTTCATGTTGAGTATGCAAGGGCTACTTCCTCATGGGACCTAACACCCCACCAGCACTACCAACATACATAAGAGGCCTAGGCGGGGAGACCAGAGCTGGGGCCAAGGTTTAAAGAGTGAAG
Source organism: Rattus rattus (assembly GCF_011064425.1). NCBI lineage: Eukaryota > Metazoa > Chordata > Mammalia > Rodentia > Muridae > Rattus > Rattus rattus. The sequence continues at coordinate 39,301,535 of NC_046170.1, forward strand.
ACCTCATTCCCTCATGCACCAGCCACCTTTAAGATGGAAACAGAGTCGGGCAGGAGTGGCCAAAGGAGAGTGACACTGGGTTTGTATGTGTGTTGTCTAATTATATGTCAATCTGACACAAGCCAGAGTGATAGGAGAGGAGGGATCCTCAACTGAGCAAATGGCTCCATGAGATCAGTCTGTAGGCCATTTCTCATTAGAGACTGACTGGGGATGGCGGCAGCCCACTGTGGGCGGTGCCATCCCTAGGCTCGTGGTTCTATTAAAAAAAAAAAAAAAAAAAAAAGCATGAGGGACCAAGCCAGGAAGCAGCACCCCTCCATGGCCTGAGCATCAAAAGTAACCCTAACAAAGACAATACTACTGTGGCTTGTAGCATAGGCACTAGGAGGCTGCATTTTATTATGAAAAGGGACCAAGGAAAATTAGGAAACTTGGCACCTTATGTCAGGGCCTGCAGGGAAGGGAGGTACTTTGCTGGGAGCTCCCCAGTGCCTGGTCTTTAGGGTTACTATTGCTGGGATGAAGCACAGTGACCAAAGCAACTTGGGGAGCAAAGGGTTTATTTGTCTTACACTTCCAGATCACTGCTGATCATCGAAGGAAGACGTCAGGACCGACACTCAAACAGGGTAAGATCTTGGAAGCAGGAGCTGATGCAGAAGCCATGGAGGGATGCTGCTTACTAGCTTGCTCCTCCTGCTTTCTTATAAAGCCCAGACCCAGCGGCCCAGGATGGCACCCCCCTCTGGGGTCATTAATTGCGTTTAAGAAAATGCCCCGTGGGCTTGCCTGCAGCAGATCTCAGGTAGTCATTTTCTCAGTTTGGGCTCCCTTCTCTCAGATGACTCTAGTCTGAGTCAGGTTGACATAAAATTAGCCAGCATTGGGGTTGGGGATTTAGCTCAGTGGTAGAGCGCTTGCCTAGGAAGCGCAAGGCCCTGGGTTAGGTCCCCAGCTCGGAAAAAAAGAACCAAAAAAAAAAAAAAAAAAAAATTAGCCAGCACACCTGTCCCCACGCTTCGTGGGTCGGTGACACCGTCAGCAACGGTCAGAGATGGATTGCACAAGACTGCGCTAATTGGAGGAGGAGTCCAGGACTCCAGGGTTGGAGAGCCATGGACTCCACTCTGCTAAGCTGCCTTCTGGTCCTTTCCCCGGCATCCGATGACCCAGACCTGAGTGGGATTTAGACTGGAGAGAGCTCCTTCTCCCCACAGGCCGGACTGGCTCCAGGACACGGTGTCTTGGTGGATGATGTAATTCCCAGCTGAACTCCAAGTTCTGCTCAGAGGCCTCTTGAAGAGGAGACTGAGTGTGGAGCTCAGTGGGGCCTGGGGCTGAAGGAAGAACTCAGGGGTTGGGGAGGGGACAAGAATAGGAAAATGGATGATTGTGAAAGGGTGGGTGGGGGGGTTCGTATACAAAGATTTTACTTTTGTTTATTCTATTTATATTGTTTATGAGTAATTTTATTTGTGTTTCTACATGGAGGGGTGGGCATTGTGTTCGTGAAAGCAGGTTATCTTTGTAGGCCAAAGGAGGGCCTTAGGTTCCTTGGTCATTCTCAGTCAGGCTGGTCAGATGGGATTAGGAATGCTGTGGACACAGAAAGGGAAAGGACGTCTTACTGTGCGTGCACACAGGATGCCACACTGTGCGTGCACACAGGATGCCACACTGTGCATTCTGGTTTCTGTCTCCTGCTGTCTTCCACCCAGGGATTTCAACCCCACCTCAGAGAGGCTTCAATACTGCTGTGATGGCGCAGGCCTTCCGCTCAGCTTCCTCATGGCCTCTGTGTAAGCAAGGTCCCAGGATGGGTGTTTTCTCCCTCAACCCCTGCTCTAGCTGTAAGCTTGTTTGTGTTGCCTCAAGGTTCTGCTTCAAGGGCAGAACTCCATGGATAAGAAACAGCTCTAAAGCCAGGCAATGGTGTGCATGCCTGTAGTCCCAGCACTGGGGAGGCAGAGGCAGGCAAAACTCTGTAAGCTGCTAGCTTGGTCTATGTAGAGAGTCCCAGGTCAGTCAGGGATACACAGAGAGAACTGTGTGTCACCGTGGGAGTGTGTGGGAGAGATCCTGACGGGGATGGGAAGGCAGGTGACGCAGAGGTCAGGCACATTCTTCAGACAATCAAATCTTGTGAGAACTGATTCAGCATCCCACAGAACTACCATTAAAAGCTTCCTTAACCCTCCCATTGGCTTGTCTTCAGAGACCAAAGACCTCTCTGGCCCCAACTCTTAAAGGAGCCACTACCTTCTAACATCTCCGAATCAAGTACCAATTCTCCAGCATGGGACAGACCATGGGGACAGAAAATGAGTGGAGGCGGGACAGGGAGCATGGAGGGACATGAGACCACCGAGGGTTGCAGAGATGGCCCTGACTGTCCTGGAACTCACTCTGCAGAACTCAGGGGTTGGGGAGGGGACAACTAGTTGGCCTCAAACTCACAGAGATCTGCCTACCTCTGCCTCCCAAGGCCCAGGATGATGTGAGTATACAACCGCACTTGCGTACAAGCTCTGTTCTCACTGGGGTTCTGATTCCACAGGCCCATTGTGGACCAAGATGGGGTGTGGCCTCAGCTTCTCATGCACGGGTCACTGAAGGACTGCCAGGGTGGGAGAGGGGCTGCCAATACCATTAGAGAGGCTGCCTTCCCTGTGGTTTAGCTCAAATTTGCTTCCAGAGGAAAATGTACACAAAGGCCGGGTCACTCACTAAGTCTGGGGACGAGTCCAGGAAGGCGGGGAATGGTTGAGGCCTGAGAATGCAGAGGAGGGACCCGTGGCCAAGGGCCCAGCCAGAACCAGCCTAACCTTGGACTTCAGTGCCTTCGGCCTTGGGGTGTCTTTTGACTGAAGGAGGTGTCCTCTCTTTGTGACAATCCCTAAGGCAAGAGTCCAGAGCTGATCCTGGGACCAGTTCCCACAGCCAGGTCCTAGATGGGTCAGTCTGGGCTAGCAGGAGGGAGGGGCAGGTTGTTGCAGGCTGAGGAGGAAGTGGGACGCTCCCTGGCTGGGAGGACAGTGAACCTTAAGTGGGAAGACGCTGAGTGGAGGTCAGTGGCCCGGTGGCCAGGGTCCGGCTCTTGGAGGACAAGGCTGTCCAGGAATAAGTGTTTCCATTCCCAGCCAGGGGTGGAGCCAGGGGGGCCTCCCCCTGTGCAACTGAGGAGGCTTTCCCCCTCCCCCCACCCCACCATCTTTGCCGAACACAGCAAGGGAGCCACAGTGGTTGGGCACAGCTTCAGGGAACCTCATGGGGCTGATGTCTCAGAGCTCGGTCTTTCTGTTCTCGCCTCAGAGAGGTTGGGGCAGGCCAGAAGTCACACAGCAACGTTGTCTTAGTCAGGGTTTCTATTCCTGCACAGACATCATGACCAAGAAGCAGGTTGGGGAGGAAAGGGTTTATTCAGCTTACACTTCCACATGGCTGCTCATCACCAAAGGAAGTCAGGACTGGAACTCAAGCAGGTCAGGAAGCAGGAGCTGAGGCAGAGGCCATGGAGGGATGTTACTTACTGGCTTGCTTCCCCTGGCTTGCTCGGCTTGCTCTCTTAAAGAACCCAAAACTACCAGTCCAGGGATGGCACCACCCACCATGGGCTGGGTCCTCCCCCCTTAGTCACCAGTTGAGAAAATGCCTTACAGCTGGGTCTCATGGAGGCATTTCCTCAACGGAGGCTCCTTTCTCTGTGATAACTCCAGCTTGTTACACAAAACCAGCCAGTACAAACGTGCTTGGATACAAGGCCCAAGTTCCAAGGACAGACGTTAACATGTTTGAATGTCTCTTCATACGTGAAGGAAAAGGGGTAGGGCTATGCGACATAAACTGGACATGGTGACACATATCTGTAATCTCAGCACCCAGGAGGTAGAGGCAGGAGGATTCCAGAGATGGCTCGGTGGAGAAGAGTGCTTGCTGCCAAGCCTGACGACCTGAGTCCATTCTATGGGACCCAGGCGTGCCTTCTGACCCGAGCCATGGTCCCCCCCTTTCCAAAAATCAATTTAAAGAACATTCAAGGTCATCCGAAGCTCTAGGGAGGACAAGCCCAGCTGGGGGCTGCATGAGACCCTGTCTCAAAAACAATTATTTTTTAAAAGAAAAAGAACGTGACGTAGCTTGGGTTAAATCTGGTCTTTTTACCAATGTGCCAGCAGGGAATATGTCACTGGTGTTTAACACAGGAAAGGCTCACAGCAGCAAGCCAGCCTCGATCTGGCAAAACAATGGCTCTCCATGGCACCGCCCATCCACTTGGGGGCACCCAGCCAGGGCCCTCTCTGCTCTCCCCATGCTCAGGGCCATTGAAAGCTGGACCTGAGCTCTCAGCCTGTCTCCCCAAGCTCAGCCCCCACTAACCTCCTGGGATCTCTTATGTCAGCCCCCGGCATCTCCCCAAGTGTCATGACCTCCTGTGGTCGGTCATAGGGCACACAGTTCTAAGCACAGGCTCTGTCCCTGTCTGTTCCCCTCTCTGCCTCTTTGCTGTGTCCTGTTTCCAATCTTGCCCTCTCTGACCCTCAGCCTCTTCTGCAAGATGGCAACAGTGTGAGCATTCGCCTAACGCTGCTGCTGTACCGCTCTGACTTGTAATCCTCCTGCCTCAGCCTCCAGGAGGCCGAAATGTCGGCTGTGTACCACCATGCCTAGCTTTAAACGAGTGACGAGTGACTATTCTTAAAGCTGCCAGGTGTTAACCTGATATGTGGCACTGACAGGATCTAGTAAGCAGTGTGGTGCTGACCAGATGGGAGGCCATTGTCCAAGTATTTAGGATGCTGCTTGCCGTCCCTATGTTTATCAGGGCTCCCCTCAGAACTCCCCCGGGTTAACAGTCTGACTCCTCCTCTTGGTGGTAAGCCCTGGGGGCACAGAGGTGGGACTTGGGCCATCTCCTTTGGTGTTCTTAGGCCTGACTTGGGTAGATATTCAAAGGTTTGAATGAATGAATGAATGAATGAATGAATGAATGAACTCCAAGTCTCCTACACCATCATGTTTCTATTTAAAGTTTCTATTTCCCTCTCTCTCTCTCTCTCTCTTTTTTTTTTCCTGAGGAAGGGGAGCCCTTGGCAGAGAGACAGCCCCCAGGGTTCACTGGAGGAAGCCTTGCCCCCCAGTCTTCGGGAAGGTAGGAGGATGTCCCACTGGGCTGAGGTAAAGTTCAGGTTGCCTGGGTCACGTAAACTGGAAAGGCCTCAGAAGCTTGGGACTTCAAGTTCTGAGTCTCGGCAGGAAGCTGAGAAAAGGACTGGACCTGACCTCACGGTGGGACCTAGGGCCCTGCTGGAAGCATCCGGTGCCTGTCATTCTGAGGCCACATCAAATCCCTGATCAAAAGAGGTGCTGGCTCCCCGGGAAGATTTGTTCTGTTTGCTTCTTGGGCCTTTTTCCTTCCACACCAAGTACTCTGAGTAGTTGCCATTCTTGTCCTGAAAAGTCTGCTGGGTCCTTTTGTAACTTAGCACTGTGAAGAGTTGATTGTGCGCCATGGAGGCTCCCGGTATCTCAACCCAAGAGCATTTATTGAGCACCCAATGTATATGCCTGGACCTTTATTGAGCACCTTATGTATGCCTGGACTTTCAGTGTTATCTAGGGGAAAGAATGCTAATTTAGTCACACCCTGGGACTTTAGACTGCAGGCCTATTTTGGGGGAGCATTCCTCATTAAATCTGAGGATCAGGAAGAATCTTGGTAGTTAAGGAGGGTTTACCCCACCAGCAGCAAATACTCAGTGAGTACAGACCAGGTGCTGGGGGTAGCAGGAGGAGATGCAGACTTGGTCTTTGTGAGCCCGGGTCCCAGGCGGGGTCCTTACCTTCTCCCCTCAGTGTGACAAATGGCCACGTGTTAAGCAGGGTATGGTGACCCTGCTGCCAGCTGCCTCACGACACCAGGGCTCAATTCCAGATGTTGCCAGTGGGTAGAGGGTACCAAAAGCTCTACTCCCTTTTAATTTCTAAATGCTGGGTGGATACACACAGAGAGCTTGTCATTAGAAACTGCCGAATGTATTCAGTCTCCTAGAGTTCCAAACTCTGGGACTGATGTGGAGGGTAGAGTCCCATGGGCAGGTTCCCAGGGAGATCAAGGTTTGGATAGGCGGGTGTCAGAGGTTCATCAGATGTTACAGAACAATGACTGAGTGTTCTAGTAGCTGTGTGAGCATACAAGGAAACTGGTGTGTGTGTGTGTGTGTGTGTGTGTGTGTGTGTGTGTGTGTGACCCTCAAGTTTCCTTTGGATCCAGGAGCAGTTTTCAATCCACGCACGGTCAGAAGCCAAGGACATACCACCCCCTGCTTTCTACCAGTTTTGAGAGTTCTCTGGGGTCATTGTGGAAGTTGAGGTGATGGGCTTGGTTGGTGAAATATTTCCCTCGCAGGCACAGAGACCTGAGCCTGATCCCCCCCACACAAAAAGGCAGTGTGGGAGTATGTGTTTGTAACCCCAGCTCTGAGGAGACCAAGGTAGAAGGGTCCCTCATGTTCACTGGCCGGCCGGCCCCAGCCATCTTGGAGAATTCCCAGCCATCGAGAAAGTATCTGAGAAAACCAAAGCGAATGGTCGGTGTCTGAGGAATGGGAGGGAGTTGACCTCTGACCTCCACAAATACACGTGTGCGCTCGGCGTGTGGTGTCTGCTTTACATGTAAACAGTCCTCATTCGGAGCTGCTATGTGGCACATTAGTGATCCCGTGACTTTGTGTTAGATGCCACGGGTACCAAAGTGATAGGAAGGAGACCCCAGATGAGCTTCCACCAGGCATGACAGGGTCAGCGGTATTCACCTACTGCGCATGAGCACAGCCTTACGTATCTGTGGCAACGGGGGCGGGGCGTGGGGGGCAACAAAAACAAGAAAAACCCACCAGACTGAGGGTGGGGTGTGGGAGTGGGTGGGAGGTGGGGGAGTGGAGGATGGGGGTGGCGCTCCGTGCTCCAATCAGTGCTGATGCACCCACGGTGGCAGAATGAGAGCCTCTATCAGGAGCCACACTGGGAAAACAGTCCAGGCTGAGACCCCAAGGGAGTGCGGTGATAGGGGCCTGACAGGAGGAAAAGCCTTCCTGGTGGGGAACTAGGGGACCTGGCACAGCAAAGGCAGAGAGAGGTCAGGAGAGCAGCACAGACCATCAGCCTAGCTCAGGCAGAAGCCAGGCCACCCACGGAGAGACCCAGGAACTGGGCCAAGAGCCTGCTGTCCAAGAATGTAGTGTAGGCACATGTGGAGAAGAGAAAGGCGGCTGGGAGCTGCTCTAAGGGCCCCAGGTCCCCAGTGCTCCTGGTAGAGGGCAGGAGGACGGACCCACCTTCGTGGATGCCTGTTCTGCCCGTACCAACCTGCCGGCATGCCACTCAGCCTCACAGAGTGTGACTCGGAGCCCCCTCACGGGTGGCAGAACGGATGCATGTGTCCTGAGACCCCCTGCCTGCCTGCCTGCCTGCAATGTCACCCGTGGCTGCAGGGAACGCCAACCCCACCTTCTTCAGGCGATCCTCTGGGCCTGAGATCGCAGCTCCACCTCACACCGTTGTCTGACGTCAGAGCAAGTGTGGAACCTCCTTCCACCTCTGTGTCCCATGTGAGAAAAATAGACATCCAGACGGCATCCACCTCTGCGTGCTGTTGGGGACAACCTGTTGGGGTCAGGCGAGGTAGCGTGCATGGTTCCTGCAGGGACCCTCGGTGCAGAGGGTGCTTTCCCGTGCAATGCCACTCTGTCCCAGAGTCATATCAAAGCAGGAACCCGGAGACAAGGGAGGGATCTGCTTCCCCACACCAGGGCCACAGGCTCCTGCAGTCCCGTCCCCTCCCTAGAGCACCCCCAAACCCAGTTCTGCGGGGACAGACAGTCAGTCACAGGCAGCGCTGAGAGTGGCTCAGCCCATCCTAACTTGAGGCAGAGGAAGCCACAGCAGCAGCTCAATAGTTACAGGGGAGTGGCAGGCCCCTCCCGGCCACGTCTTGGCTGGTGCCCCCTCCTCCCTCTGCCCGGCACTCGAGCCGTCCAGCTTGCAGCCACCCTAGTCACTGGAGCTACAGGGTGGACTAAAAATAACCTGGGGACCAACCACCCAGGGCACAGGTGCCAGCCGAGGGCATAAGATCCCAGGGACCCCGTGTGGAAGACCGAGCCTGCAGCAGGCAAAGCTCTGCTCCTCTCTCAGGCCCCACCCAGGCTATCGTCCCTCCTCCCTTTTAACCCCTCTTGCCTCCTCTCCCTGGCCTGCAGAGGAGGTCACTGGTGCAGAAGGAAAGCCTGCCACCAGCCTCGGGATGGGTAGCTGCGACAGGAAAGCCCTCTGGGCTCTGAGCTTCCTGCTGCTGCTACTGGGCTCCAGCTCTGTTCAGGGCACTTGGGAGGCAATGTTGCCGGCCAGGCTGGCCGAGAAGTCCCAAGTAAGTGCCCGGAGGGGTGGAGGGGCCTCTGGTGGGAGGTGGCCTAGGGGACAGGAGTCCCCAGATGCTGCGGTTTCTTATCATGGTGGGAGTCTCCTGTATTTGAGCTGTAGTGATGGTGGGCAGATAGGACTCTGCCCTCCCAAGGACCCATTCCTAATAGCAATGAGGGAAGAGAGAGGTCCACGTCCATGCGGAGATGTTGCTTTTGATGTTCAAGGGAGGCATCCTTCTTCCCAGCAAGCAGAGTCTAATGAAAGGGTCTGAGGATGCAGAACTGAGCACTTGGTCCCCTCCAGTGTCTGAAGAAGCCACGGTGCCTTATTCAGGCAAGAGACACTTAGTGGGAAGCATGCTGGGTAAAAATCTGTGACAACCTGCAGGTACAAGGTGAGGAGAGCCACTCTGCCCCCTCCAGGGTGAGTCAGGCTGCCTGGGGACTAGTGTCCTCGATACCTAGGAAGGTTCTGAGAAGAGTGCCAATGGGAGGCAGGCACAGTGGGACCCTATGGCTGAGTCTCAATCGGGCTTGTCTTTGGCTGTGTGACTTCAGGCAAGTCGTTTGACCTCTCTGGACCCCAACAATCGGCTCTGCGAAAAGACAGAGTGATGATGCATTCCTCTCAGTAAATATGTGTGTGTGGGTTTGGCCGTGGTGTGTGACACACATGTGTATGTGTTTACAGGTGTGTACAGTGCTTCTGTGTGCACATGCTCGTGTGTGTCTGTGCCTGTGGAGGCTGGCAACTGGTATCTGTCATCTAACTTGTTCGTTCGATTTCCTTTACTGACGGAAGGTCTCCCATGGAATCCAGAGGTCTCTGGGTGGGCTGGTCTAGCTAGATATTTTGCCCTGGAATCCTACCTGCCTCCCGAGCCTGTGGGCTGCAAGTGGCTGACACTTCTGCCAGCTTTTACATCCCTTCTGGGTATCGGAACTTGAGCCTCAGAACCACATCATGGGCACGTTATCCCCCAGCCCCTGTGTCGGTGTTTCGATGGCCACTGCTTGGCAGGGACTGTCCTGGGTGGGGAACTTATCTGCCGGTTCCCCTCCTAGGTTGTCTACACAGCAACGTGGGCAGCAGAGAGTGAATGAGAGGAAGGAAGCCCGGGGTGTGTTAGCTTGTGAACGATGGGGAGACAGATAACAAGGAAAGTGCCAGGGTGGGTGTGAGGTGGGCGCCCTCCAAGGGGGCGCTCAGGTCAGGGAGACAGCATGCCTGCAGGGACACTGTATACACTCGGGCAGACGTAGAAAATGCTCATCATTCAGAGTGGCCAGTGTGTCTCATAGGCTCCAAGTCCAATGCCAAGGCGTGCCTCCTTCGAGGAATGCTGGTTCCTGGGGCTGCTGCTGCTGCAGACCCCGGCAGGTTCCTGCCATTGGAGTCAGCACTGGGGACATTCTCATGCATACAGGAACACAAAAGTAAGCAGTATGTTCAGCCCCGAAGCAGGGAGGATTGAAGACATTTGACTCGGGGCTTTGAAGGGTGCATATGAGTTTGCCAGATCAAGAGGCAGGGAGCTGGGAAACCAAGCTGTACTGAGACTGATCTGGGTTCAAGATGAACACCCTGGCTGGATGCTCTATGGAAGAGACAGGAAGCCACGGGAGGGGGAGGAGTCAGAGGGTGAGGTAGCTAGAGGTGCTGTTCCTGTGAGACATGGAATCCCCAAAGGCTTCCTGGAAGAGGTGGATGTCCTCAAGGGACAAGAGAAAGGATCAAGAATCCAGAGAAAGAGGCACATCCCTCGAAGGCTGAAGCTCAGAGACCAGAGTCTAACTAGAGATGAGGAGGATGGAGAGTGGAGTGGTGCAGGCCAGAGACAAAGAGCAGGCTGCACGGAAAAGGGCTTGTCTGCTTGTCCCAGATCTGTGCTCTTTGTGCCTTGTGCTGCCACTGGACACAGTCTCCAGGCTTTGCATTGTCTGGCCCCTCCCTGGTGTTCAGACGACCTTTCGTGCCGGAGAGAAAGAAAGCATGTGTGCTGGGGGAAACACCCCACTCCAGGGAAGGCTAGACCGTGACTCAGAGATTGACACGTCCTTGTGTATCTGCCTCTCAATAGCTCTGCAGCCTTGGGCCACTCGCTGCTCCTTTTTGGGCCTCAGAGGGACCTTTAACTAGGAAGAGGGCAGCCCACATGCACTGAGGCAAGTTGCGCACACAGCCTTGACCCTCTCATGAACCCTTGATGGCTGTGGGCTGGTCAGGGCTGGGGTTCCCGTCTGCAGGTATCTGGAGCAGACTTAGCCTTAAGGGGAGCCTTTTTTTTTTTTTTTTTTTAAATTGAGAACAGAGTCGCAGTTAAAAATTAAATCCAGTCTGTCTAATGGATACTTCATTACAGTCTGGTCTGGACTATTTCCTAAATACTCATGTGTTGATGAAGGTCTGGTCCCTAACACAGTAGTGTTGCGAGAAGGGGTCTGTGGGAGGTGATTGACAGGTTACAGTCCTGGGCCTGGACGCATTAGTCTGCTAACATCTGAATGGACAGTCGGGATGAGACCAGGATGCCCTGAGAGCACGAGGGGGCGAGGCCTGGTGGAGGAAGTAACTTGCTGGGGGCATTCCTTTGAAGGGATCTGTCCCCGCCCCTTCCTCTCTGCTGTCTCCCCACTTCCTGGCTCTGCCGCCCCCACCTTTCCGTGGTGTTCTGTGTTTCGGGGCAAGAGCAGTGAGCCTACATCCAGAGGGAGCCCTCAGAACCCCTGAGCCTAAACAATCCTCTCCTGGTGCCCATTGGCCGCTCAGGTGTTTGGTTAGAGTGCGGGAAGATCCCACCTCCTAGCACGTCCCTCAACGGAGCAGCTTGTATCTGAGGCCTGGAGTTTTCCCAGGGCAAGACGGGTTCATTTTTTGAGTGACTCCCAGTAGGGGCCAGACAGGAACTCCAACCATGTCTTCCGGAGTGAGACCCTGAAGAGCGCCTAGGGTTGACATCTGTGTGAGCTTCTCTCGTCTGCAGTGTAGGCACAGCAGCCGGTGCTTTGCGGTTCAAGAGAAGCCCAGAGCTAGGGCTTCAGCGGGGCCAGAGAGGCTGAGAGGTGGCTCAGAGGTTAAGAACACGGGCTGGGCTGGAGAGATGGCTCAGTGGTTAAGAGCACCGACTGCTCTTCCAGAGGTCCTGAGTTCAAATCCCAGCAGCCACATGGTGGCTCACAACCATCTGTAGTGGGATCCGATGCCCTCTTCTGGTGTGTCTGAAGGTAGTCACAGTGTACTCGTATACAAAATAAATAAATAGATCTTTAAAAAAAAGAACACGGGCTGCTCTTCCACATGGGTTCAAGTCCCAGCACCCTCATGGTGGCTCACAACAGAATAACTCCAGTTCCAGGGGACCTGACACCCTCTAACCTCTGCAGGCACCATGAACACTGTGGTTCACACACAGACATCCGTGTAGCAAAACACCCATACACATATAAAGAAGAAAAAAAAAATGAAAAGATCAGTCTTTGCTTTATGCCTGGTATCACTGTGTGTGTGTGTGTGTGTGTGTGTGTACGTGTGTGTTTATGTGTGTATGTATGTATATGTACATGTGTATATGTGTATATACACACTCATGCATATGTACATGTGTTTGAATGTATGTATGTGCAGGGATGTACGTGTAGATATAATGGGTGGGGCTCACAGCAGCTGTGGGTGATGACCACTGCTCTCCCAGGCCATCACTGTAGAACCTCACAGACATGCGTCATCCGGGCCTCTCCTCCCTTGTGATATCTTTGTATTCTTTGTTCGTGTTGTTCTTATCAGCTAGATTTGTTTACTTTCTCACCAGCTGCTTTCGTAGGAGACAAAAGAAGCAGAGGGCTTAGCCTAGGGTGGGTCTCTCTGGCCTAGCGTCTGCCCATGTCTGGACCTGGGCCCAGTGAAGAAGACAGGGGCACTATCTTGAGGTCCAGACTCGGATCTAACTGAGAACCCAAAGTGCATAGGTGCAGACAGAGGATGTCTACATCACCCAGGGCATAAAGGAAAGCATGGAAGGTTCTAGAGGGGCTTCCTATGGGCATCGGACAGCAACACTGCTCGAGCTGAAGTTTCAGCACTCCTGAGCTCCCCCTGGGAAGGGCCCAAGCTTCTCCTGGGTTCTGTCCCCATGGCCTGCCGTGGAGGTCTGGTGCATCCCCACGCTGAACCCCAGCACCGGGCCAGGGAGACGCCTATTTTTAGATCTCTGACGTCCAAATTCCAGAGGAAGGGCAAGCGAGACTTGGAAGGAAAGTTGGCTTTCTTCCTCCCCCAGGCAAACCAGTCCTGGAGGACATTTTTATTGGTCTAGCCATGAAGTCTCTAGAACATTCCAAAGAAGGGCAAAACTCTCTTGTGGAATGAAGGCGTGGCGAATGTTGGGGAGGCGTGGGGTGAGGGCAGCTCCACAGGTGGGGTGCCAGCTCCCGAGACAGGGGCCGTTCCCCAGGTCTTTCTGGTGGGGACAATACTGCTATTTACCTTCAAAAGAATCCAGACAGCCCAGACTCCCTCTGTAGCTGAGGATGGCCTTAAACATCCCATCTTCCTGCCTCTACATCCTGAGTGCCTGGGTTGCAGGCGTGTGTACCATAGCTAGTTTATCCAAGGCTGGGGATTGAACTCTGGTCTCTATGCAGTCCAGGCAAGCCTTCCACTGACTAAGCTGCTCAAGACAAACTATTGGGGTGTGTGTGTGTGTGTGTGTGTGTGTGTGTGTGTCTGTGTGTGTGTCTGTGTCTGTGTGTGTCTGTGTGTGTCTGTGTGTGGGTCTATGTGGGTTTGTGGGTCTGTGGGAGTCTATGTGAGCCTGTGTCTGTCTGTCTCTTTGTGCTTTGTGCTTTGTGTGTTGTCTGTGAGTGTATCTGGGTATATCTGTGTATATATCTATGTATGTATTTGTGTCTGTATGTATCTGTGTGTCTGTGTTTTGTATGTGTATGTTATCTGTATCTTTGTGTATATCTATGTGTGTCTGTGTGTAAATGTGTATCTACGTGTGTCTGTCTGTGTTTTGTGTGTGTGTGTGTATGTGTGTGTGTATCTGTCTCTGTTTCTGTGTTTTGTATGTATGTTGTCTGTGAGTGTATCTGTGTATATCTGCGTATATACCTATGTATGTATCTCTCTGTATGTATCTGTGTGTCTGTGTTTTGTATGTGTGTGTTATCTGTATCTTTGTGTATATTATGTGTGTCTGTGTGTAAATGTGTATCTGCATGTGTCTATCTGTCTCTGTGTTTTGTGTGTGTGCGTGTGTGTGTATCTGTCTCTGTTTCTGTGTTTTGTATGTATATTGTCTGTGAGTGTATCTGTGTGTCTGTGTTGTGTGTGTGTTATCTGTATCTGTGTGTGTCTCTGTATGTATGTGTGTCTGTGTATGTCTATCTGTTTCCCTGTAGAATCGATCCCATTGCTCCAAGGTTCAGCCCCAAACTGGTCAGATTCTTAAATGTGAGCCCTCAATCTCAACTCCGCCTTGACCTGTCTCCAGGGTTAGCCCTGTTCCTCTTGAGTCTGCCTAAAGGTAGGCTTAGCGCCTGGGTTCAAGCACAAATGCGCAAAGCAGCAGGTAGATGGGGGCAGCCTGTGTGAAAAGCAGGACGCATTGATGGTATCATGGCAGCCTCTGGAATAAGGTGCATGGGCTGGCCCTGTCTTGTCTTTAGAGTGTGGGGGTCACACAGACACAGACACACAGACATACAGGAGGATACAGGCACATATAGACACACACAGATACATGCACACACAGACACACATGTGTACACACATGCACAGAGGCACATCCATTAGTGGCGAGAGGCTGGACGGGTGCCGTGTGTGGGTAGAGAGTACACAAGTGACCAGCCAGGCAGGTGGTGGATGGCTGGCAGGGGCAACCAGGGCATCTGGTAGGCGGAGAGGGCCACAAGGAAGACAGAAGGAGAAGGGGAGGAGTGGCTGGGGGAGCCAGTCCTGACCTGATCTTTGGGGTTGCCAAACCTTTAACCTGAGCTGGGTGGGGCTGCAGGGTACACCCTGTGTTTCTTTGAGTTTCTCAGATCTCAGGAAGCACCCTTTGTTGAGAGTGTTTCTAAGCGTCATTTTGTAGGACACAGAATGTTCCTCAAAACCCTTTAATCAGGGCTCCTCAGTAAATGGTCACCAGTAACCATTTCTTGTCAGGAAGGAGTCTAAGGTGCTTAACTCCTTCGTGAGAAACAGGCTTGTGTTCCCACGGGACAGCAGTGGTCCGTATACAACTGATTTCTTCACAGACCGCTCCTCACTAGGGCTGTCCATGACCAACTAATGGGATAGGAGGCCAGAGAGGTCAGAGAAGAGGATCCTGCTGACCCCTGGGCACCACGGTGTCTGCGAATGGGGCCTGCTGTGGAGAAAGCCGTACCCAGAGGCTCTCAGTCCCCCTCTGAAGGGGGCCGGCATGGCTGTCATGGTGGATCAGGATTAGGGCTGGTGAGGCTGAACAAGAAAGACACAGTTCACTTAATCCTCTAGATGATGAATGTGGAGCATAGCGTGAGGGGTGACATCCCCCGCCAGCAGTTTCCAAGCAACTGGGGACAGCATACAAATGTGGGAATCAGCATCAGGATGCTAAAGACGGAAGACTAAGGGGGTCCAAAACCTCGCACAGGTCTCCCTTGAGTCCCTGGGGGAATGCTAGCCTCAGGCCTTCCTCTTCTTATCCACTTAGCAATGTCTTTCTCTTACTGTTCATTTCCTGATTTCCATATGTGTTTTTTTTGGGGGGGGGGAGATGGAGATGTATATATGTGGGTATGTATGTATTTTTGTGGTTAGCCTACATCTCTATGTGTGTATATGTGAGAGAATAAGTGTATGGGTGCATATTGGGGGCAGAGAGCTTTGTAAATGCATGCAAACGCTAGCAAGTATGGGTGCATGTGTGGGCATACATGTGGACACCAGAGGACAAGCTCAGGTATTCCTGGGACTCTGTTCACCTTGTCTTTTGAGACAGAGAACAAACAAAGTAAGCTAGGCTGGTTTGTCTCTCTCCAGCACCAGGAATACAAGCACCTCACATTAGGGCTGGATTCTTTTTCTTTTTCTTTTTTTTTTTTAATAATGGTGCTGGGAATTGAACTCAGGTACTTAACACTTGCAAGGCAAGTTCTTTACTAACAGAGCCCCCTACTTTTCACGAGTTGAACGAGCAATCTGTGCAAGCGAGAAGAGACAGATTGTCTGGGTGAAGTGGGCTATAGGCCAAAGCCCCCCACCACCCCTGCGCCCCAGCTCCTGGACAGGAAACAGAAAACTACTGACTGCTCTGGTACTAACTCCAGGAGCAGGAGCAGTGCTTATTCCCCATGACCAGACGCCCTCTGCAGGACATCAGCGGTAGTGCATGCATTTGCAGCCTCAGATATGGCGGCCCAGAAGGGTGTGGGAGTACGGACTGTAGCAGAAAGACCCATGTCATCTGTTAGTGCAGGAAGACCACCTTCAGGAGGCTGTATATGCTGAGGGCTGAAAGGTGATCCAGCCGTAAGATAGATTGAGCTGGTTTCCACTCAGGGACAAAAGCCACACCGGGTACCGTGCCTGTCTCAATGTGTCTGTCACAAAACCCATGTTGTCCCCCGCATGGTAAAAGGTCACACATCAGATCTGAGGCAGAGTTAGATGCTGACTCCCAGGACCCAGATGTGAAGCCACCATGACCACAGGGCAGAGCTGAGTTCTTCTCAAGCACACTGGATGGACTGGAGTGAGACAGAGCCTGATCAAACACAGCAAACGCACTTAGTGTTGACTATGGAAGTCTGAGATAAACAACCCCTCCTCCCTTTTTCTTTAAAGAAGCTAAGAAGTTCGGCCCCAGGGTCTTTTGACTCCCTAGGTCTTGTTAGACCCTTCCCAGGGCTAGACCTCTCTCATGCAGCCCAGCTGTTTTGAACACTCCACAGATTCCATGAGGAGGGTGCACAGCCTGGAGCACAGTTCCGGCTCCCACACGCACTGTCTCAGCCAGAACCATTTTAACAGCTTGCGCTTGTCCATCACAAGCCTCAGGGAAGTCCAGCTGTCATTTCAGCTAGGAAGGAAGCACTCGGGAGGTGGAGAAAGGAGGACCACAAGTTCAAGGGATGTACGAGACCCTGTATGTAAAAGTGAATTGGAAAACAAAATCAGAGTTCAGTTACCAAGTGTGAGTCACTGTTGCTGTTTTGACACACAGTCTTCCCATCTTCATCCCCCCATGCATAATGCATATACACACATACACTAAACACATATGTTCTGATGAATGTGTATACACATAGTCAAGACCTGACTGCCTAAGTCTCTTCATATATGTGTTTGCATATATGTGTGTATATATATGCATGTGTATATGTGTGTATATATATATGGTGTGTGTATGTATATATGCATGTGTATGTATATGTGTATGTGTGGTATATGTATATATGCATGTATGTGAATATATTTGTGTGTATATATGTGTCTATGTGTATGTATATGTGTGGTGTGTGTGTTTTAAAGATTTATTTATTTATTATATATAAGTACACTGTAGCTGTCTTCAGACACACCAGAAGAGGGCATCAGATCCCATTACAGATGGTTGTGAGCCACCATGTAGATGCTGGGATTTGAACTCAGGACCTCTGGAAGAGCAATCAGTGCTCTTAACCACTGAGCCATCTCTCCAGCCCCTGCGTGTGTGTGTGTGTGTGTGTGTGTGTGTGTGTGTGTGTGTGTGTTTTGACACAGGTTTTCTCTGTGTAGCCCTGGCTGTCCTGGAACTCAGGCTGGCCTTGAACTCACAGATCTGCCTACCTCTGCATCCTGAGTGCCAGGATTAAAGGTGTGCACCATCATTGCCTGGCCATTTGTATAATATTTAAATATATGTGAAAGACTATTTTGCTTGTATATCTGCAGCATGTACATTTTGCTGCTCACAGAGGTCCAAAGATGGACTCATACCCTTTGGGACTGGAGTTTGCCAGGAGGGTGCTGGGAACCAAATCTGGGTCTTTTGCAAGAGCAAGTGCTCTTAACCCCTGAGCCATCTCTCCAGCCCCATGTTACTCCTTGCAGGTGGGATAGTCAGGCTTTTAAAACATTTAATTTGGGGGGGGGGACAACACACACATCTTGGGGAGAAAATGAAAGGAAAATTTGTCAGGGTCTGCTTTCTCCTTCCACCATGTGGGTCCCGGGGATCAAACTAACCAGTAGGCAGGGCGGCAAGTAACTTTACCCTCTAAGCCATCCCACTAGCTGTCTTAGGGTCGCTACTGCTGTGATGGAATTCCATGACCAAAGCAACTTGGAGAGGAAAGGGCTTGTTTGCACACAGTTCCATACAAAAGTTCATCAACAAAAAGTGAGGACAAGGACCTGGAGCAGGAGGACGCGGAGGGTGCTGCTTCCTGGCTTGCTCCACATGCCTTGCTCAGCCTGCTTTCTTATAGAACCCAGCACCACCAGCCCAGGGATGGCACCGCCCACAATGGGCGGTGCCCTCATCCATCAATCACTAAGAAAACCTTCTACAGGCTGGCCCACAGTACAGCCCGATCTTGTGGAGGCATTCTCTTAACCAAGGTTTCCTCCTCTCAGATGACTATATTTTATGTCAAGTTGACATATATGTGGCCAGCACACCAGCCCTGTCAGTCTGGTATTTGCCACTACAACATCACTTGAGGAAAACATGACTGTGTCTAAGGGTTCAGTCCATAGTTGACTGGCTCCGTGGCTGTGGACCTTGGCAAGGCAGAACATACTGGCAGCAGAAATGTGAGGTAGAAAAGATTTACGTCATGTCAGTCAGGACTCTGGGGACAAGAAGGGACCAAATATCCCCTTCAAAGTCATAGATAGGCCCGTGACCTACTCCCTCCAACCACACCCTCCCTCCTAAAGTTTCCGCCACCCTTTCTGAACAGCACCACCTTCTGGCCATCAGGTGTTCTACCGTGTGAGATGTATCCAAGATGGTGTTAAGATGTTCTCTTGTGTGTGATGTGTGAATTCTCAAAGTTCCAGGTACTTGGATGTACTATAAACAAAACTATGTTTCTATAGAAAAATACACGTACATGAATCTGCATGTGTGTTTACATGTGTAGTCATGTATGTGCAGACACATGTAGACAGATAAGAGCAGTCTCATAGGGGATCATGCTTACCTTGCAGACTGCTTCTCCAGCATACACTCCAAAAATGCTTTCCTTCCGTAGCTCATCCTCCCTCCTCCCCTCCCTCCTCCCCTCGCTCCCTCCTCCCCTCCCTCCTCTCCTCGCTCCCTCCTCCCCTCCCTTCTCCCCGCTCTCCCTCCTCCCCTCCCTCCTCCCCGCTCTCCCTCCTCCCATCCCTCCTCTCCTCTCTTCCTCCTCCCCTCCCTCCTTCCCTCCCTCCTCCCCCCCCCCCCCTCCTCCCCCCTCTCCCCTCCTCTCCTCTCTCCCTCCTCCCCTCCCTCCTTCCTCTCCTCTCTTCCTCCTCCCCTCCCTCCTCCCCCTCCTCCCTCTTTCCTTCCCTCCCTTCCTCCCTCCCTCCTTCCCTGCTTTCCTTTTTCAGCCATCTTTGGGGGGACTCGCAGAGAAACAGCAAGTCAACCCCAGACCTTCCCCACTCGTTGCCCAGATAACTGTTATCCCAGGGAAGAAGCTCAGGCTGAGAACCTAGGTCAATGCCCTTCCACTCTGTCCCACAGGCTGAAGAGGTTGCGGCGACAGGCTCCCGGCAGCCCCACGCAGACCGCTGCCCACCACCGCCACGGTCGCTGCCCCCGGGTGCCTGTCAGGCCACACGCTGCCAGTCTGACTCTGAGTGCCCACGGCACAGACGCTGCTGCTACAACGGCTGTGCCTATGCCTGCCTGGAGGCGGTGCCACCGCCACCAGGTAAACTGAGCTGGGGTCAGGGGCTTGGAGGTCAGGTGGGCGCCATGCTGGCCCAGGGGAGAGAAAGAGCTGAGCTCTGTTTGTGCCGAGCTTCCTGCTACCTAGCCTGGGTGCTCACCTGCAGCCCTCAGCTGCAGCTGTGCAGCTCCTGTTAGGTGCAGCTGCCTCACCTGCAAGCACACAGCCCCTCCCCCCCCAGCGTGGAATAGACTCAGCCCAGGGACAATGTCACCTCCGTACAATTCTACCCTTTAAAAGGGGGCCCAATCTATAGGCTGGCTCAGCCCATAAGAGAGGAAGGGATAGGGGTTGGGGATTTGGCTCAGTGGTAGAGCGCTTGCCTAGGAAGCGCAAGGTCCTGGGTTCGGTCCCCAGCCCCGGAAGAAAAAAAAAAAAAAAAAGAGAGGAAGGGATAAGAAGCTAACGGTACCTGCTACCAACCTGATGACCCCCTATGGTCAAAGGAGAGAAAACACTCATGCAAGATGTCACCTGACTTTCCACATGCACATGCACGCATGCGCACACGTGTATACACGCACACACACACACACACACACACACACACACTATGAAAATAAAATTCAAAATACATGTATATCTATGTATCCAGGGTGGGACACAACTCAGTTGATAGCCTGCTTGTACTGTGCTTTAGCGCTTGGCGGGTGGGATTGGGGGACAGGAGGATGAGGGTGGCCTGTAGCCTGCCCCTCAGGGCAGTGTGCTGGAGCCATCCTCACTTCTTCGATGGGATGATGCGCTCCTCCCTCAGGGCTGGTCACATGACCCTGCCCCCGGAAGGCCTCCCTCCCTCTCACCCAGTTCTCTGACAGTTCTAGACTGGCTGGTGCAGCCCAAACCACGGTGGCTTGGTGGCAATGGCTGGCTGCTGGATGGTCCGGAGGAAGTGTTACAAGGTACCTGCCCAGGAGCGCGCCGGGTCCCCAGATCAGAGCCAGCCCTCCTCATGGAGCTCTCCATGGGTCACAGGGACGCTTGTGCAGAGAAAGAGCGAGGCTCTCCCAGACAGAGAGAACAAGAAGGAAGCGGGTCTGGGACCCCCTAAAGTCTTAAAGGGCTCGTTACCACCTATGGAGAAAGGTTCCTTGTGTGGACGGAGAGCAGAGGACGGTTTCTTTCTTCTTCTTCTTTTTTTTATTTTTATTTTTTATTTTTTTTATCTTTATTAACTTGAGTATTTCTTATTTACATTTCAATTGTTATTCCCCTTCCCGGTTTCCGGGCCAACATCCCCCTAACCCTTCCCCCTATGGGCTTCCCCTTCCCATCCTCCCCCCATTACCACCTCCCCCCAACAATCACGTTCACTGGGGGTTCAGTCTTGGCAGGACCAAGGGCTTCTTCCCCTTCCACTGGTGCTCTTGCTAGGCTATTCATTGCTACCTATGAGGTTGGAGCCCAGGGTCAGTCCATGTATAGTCTTTGGGTAGTGGCTTAGTCCTGGAAGATCTGGTTGGTTGGCATTGTTGTTCATATGGGGTCTCGAGCCCCTTCAAGCTCTTTCAGTCCTTTCTAAGATTCCTTCAACGGGGGTCCCGTTCTCAGTTCAGTGGATTGCCAGAGGACAGTTTCTTAAAGGAACCGCATACTGTATACAGGCTTGAGGCTTGCTGGGGATAGCGTATTTGTGTGTGTGCACTGCTGGACGTGCAGCATTGCACATCCTCATGTAGACCACATCCATCAGGGTATGCTACTCTGCACACAACTGTTCGTGTGGTTGTGGTTGAACATATGTGTGTCTGAATAAACACACATGTGTGAAAGCGTGTGTGTATATGTGTTGATTGTGGATGGTTGCATTGTGTACACACGTGACTATATCTGTGAGTGCAAGTGTCAGGGTGTACATGTGTTCACATGTTCTTTGTATGATGGTGTGTGTAGGGTGCTGTGATCGTGTTTGTGTGTAGGGGTGCTGATGGGAAGTGATCTCTCGAGGTGTCTGTATGCAAGGTACAGCCTGGAGTCTGAAAGCAGGTTGGAGTGGCCTCTCTGGGCACACATGTATGTATGTAAATGGCTTGGTGTCTGAGCGCACTGTGTGCACTGTGTGAGAGGCACTGACATAGCCTGGCACCCAGGTGGGGGGAGGAAATTGGCCTTTTTGGGTGGGGTGCACTGTCTGCTCCCAGGCCTGCCATCTGAGACCTGGCCTGTGTCCCTCCACAGCAGAGGCCTGCAGCACCACTGAGGATGGGGCAGAGCCACTCCTCTGTCCCTCAGGCTATGAGTGCCACATCCTGCAGCCAGGGGATGCGGCCCAGGGCATACCCAACCATGGACGGTGTGTTAAGCAACGTCGACAAGCAGGTGAGCGCTAATGGTCCAAACTACCCTGGACAGACCCCAACCCCACTGCCAGAGAACACCTTGTCACCCCAAGCCTGGCTCAGAGTCCTTGAGTCCCACTTCCTGTCCCTTTATGTCCTGCTCCCACCTATAACTCCAGCTCTCTCTGTGTCTGCTACCTGGGTGGCCTCAGGGTCAATTTCTTCGTCTCTCTGAGCCTCCCTTTCTTCCCCTGTAAAATGGGGACCACTTCCCGTTGTCATAGGATTGGGTGAAAACATGTAGAGTTCTGGGAGTGGAGCCAGGCAGGCACAGGTCTTGGGGGAGACTTGGGGGACACCGGATCAAAATCTGTTATTGTGGCATACGTGGCCAACTTTGAGGAGTCCCTTCTCTCCCTTTAGCTTCTTGTGGGTTCTGAGACTTGAACTCAGGTCGTCAGGGTACACTGCAGTCACCATTACCTGCTGAGCCATTTAGGAGGCCCAAACCTCCCGGTTTGAATTGTCTGAGACTCCTTGCTTCTCAGACGGCAGCTGGTTATCACTAGCATGTGTCACCGGAGGTCATGCATAAAGCAGGGAGTGACAAGGTCCAGTCTGTGAAATAGGCTGGGGGCAGAGTAGCCAAGCTGCTAGTTGAGGTTCTGTAGGGAAACAGCCAGGCTCTCTCACAAACACACACACACACACACACACACACACACACACACACACACACACACACACAGGACCATCATGACTCTGCATGGAATAGCGTCTTCCCATTCATCGATGCCAGTCCCTAGATACCAGGTGACGGTGACAGGGATTGAGAGTGTGGACCTGCAGATATGGAACCCCCAAAGCAGGCAGCCTGCTAGTGCTGCAGGAGAAGAGGGATCCCTTCCATGAGAGGCCCTGACCTCCCTAGGGATGCTTCATACATTGGAAGCCCCCTACCCTGCCTCTTTCTCATAAGGTCTCATGTAGCCCAGGCTGGCCCAGATCCTCTACTTATTGTAGCTAAGGATAGCCCTAAACGTCTGATTCTACTGCCCTCACCTGCTGGGATTACAGGCCCACACCATAAACCACCATGCTGGGTTTCTGTATGAGGGGATAGAACACAGGACTTAGTGCAATGAGGCAACACTCTGTCAACTGAGCTGCATCCCAACCCCAGGCTGGCCTTTCTGGTCTCCTGATCTTTCTCACTTGATTCTATGATTTCTAAGATTGGGGTTCATTCAAACCAGTTCAGACAAGTGCGAGAGTCTTCAAGACTGCATCCCAGAACATCAGAAACTGTTCACAGCCTGCTGCTTCCTTCCTGGGTGCCCTTGCTCTCTCACCAGACTTTCTTAGTCTCAGTTTTTCTATCTGTAAAATGGGGTTGGGGCGGTAAATGGGCTGATTACTGCATGGGCAGAGTCTAAGGTTCGAGCTGATGTCTGACACACAGCAGCTCCTCAGTGAATGTGTGTCACCTCTATCCCTGACACAGAAGGGGGAGGAATCAGGTCAGGAACCCGCCCCACCATGAGCCACAAAGCGCATGTATATGCCTGAGCAGGCACCTGTGTGTGCATGCACTGCGCATGCCCATGTGTGTTGTGCATGCCTCCTCTCCCGCAGGGACACCTCCAGATTCCCAGGTGGAAGTGAATTCTCCCAGTCTTGACCTCAGGGCTGTCACTTAGAAATAATCGGTGATAATTATATCTGAGTTTAGAAACATCTTAAAGCCCCTCACCTTCCCTTAGGACAAACTCTCAGCAGAGTTTAAGAAGGCATGTGCCACAGTAACCAGGAAACATTGTTTAAAAAAAAAATCTAGTTTTTAAACTGCATATTCAGAGTAACCTCGAGAATATGAAAAAGCCACAGGAACATTACTGGAACCACCACTGAGGCCCAGCACTGTTAAAACAATTCTTTACTCTCCCACACCCCATAGAAAGGGACATATGTGCTTTATTGGGCCATTTGAGAATTAATTGCTGGGCTAGAGAGATGGGTGAGAGCCCTCGCTGAGCAAAGATAAGGACCCAAGTCTATGTTTTTTTTTAAAAGCTGGGTGTGGCCAGGTATGATATTCCAGTGCTGGGGTGCATAGGACAGACTAAGGGGGACTGCTGATCAACCGTCTAGCTAAGGAACAAAGTAGAGAATGAAAGGCAGGATATGTCCTTCTTTGACCTCTAAGCACACACAGGCATACACTCGTGCACATACAAGCGTGCACACACAGCACACTCACACATGTATGCACACACACCACACACATGCATACACACAAACATACATACACGAACATGCACACATATACACACATACACATACAACATGAACATGCACACATACACACACATACACATACAACATGAACATGCACACACACACACACAGAATAAACTGGGCTCAAGAACCACCCTAAGGCATAGTCTTTCCCCCAACCTGCTCTCTCCTGGGCCAGTGGTCAGAGAGCTTTGTGGTCCAGACAGTAGTTCCCAAACTCTTTGTTCTCAGATCCCCTTTGTCCCTCAAAATAACATCAAAACATCTGCACAGAGCTGTAACCGGAAACTGACTGGCACAGCTCCTGAGCTCCTAAAACCTTTCTCTTTTCGCTTGTTGTGCAGAGGGGCGGGTCCTGCGACAGAAGCTTCACAAGGAGTACCCAGGTGAGAGGAAGAAGGCGCTCTTTCTCTGAAGAAGACACACGAGAGGGAAGAAAGCATGTGTGTGAAGAGGAAATTTTGAAAGACCAGGACTGAACCAGAGACGACAAAATGGCAATTAGGCTTGAGAAGTAAAGTCGAGACCTGTCCTTATGACATACGCTGGGCAGGACATATGCAAGCCAGAGAGGGGCTCAGGGAACTCATGTCCTCGCATTCTCGTCAGAATCTGGGGATGGGCACAGTTGTCTCTCCTACCCTCATGCAGGGAATTGGAAAAGATGATTCTTCATCCATACTTCTATTGTTCATGTATCTGAGAACTCATATACACATCCACTCATTCATCCACCCATCCATTCTTACATCCATCCACATGCCCATCCACTTACCCTTCCATTTGCCCATCCTTCCATCCAATCTTCTATCTATCCATCTGTCCATTCGTCCATCCCCCATCCACCTACCCATCCATCACCTATGTTTCCATCCATCCACCCACACACACACACCTACCCATCCACCCACCCATCCATCCACCCACCCACTCATTCATCCATCCATCCATCTACCCACCTACCCACCCATCCATCCATCCACCCACCCACCCATCCGTCCATCCATCTACTCATCCATCTGTCCATCCATCCATCCATCATCTGTATTTCCAACCATCGTCCATCCATCCATCTTTTTTCTTATCCACCTACACATCTACCCATCTGCTCATCCATTCACCAATCTACCTATCTTTGCATTCACCCATCCATCCACCCACCCATCCATCCATCCATCCTTTTCCCATTCTTCCATTCATCTCTTTAGCCATCTAGCCCATCTTTCCATCCATTCCTTCTATCCCTCTCTTGATCTTCCTTCCTCATCTCTTGATTGCCTGTTTCACTCATCTATCTACCCCACCTACCCATTTTTATCTCATCATTCATCTATCACCCCACCCTCCCACCCACTCCATGAGTCCACCATTCACCTACCCACTCATCACCTGTCCACCACCCACCCGTCAGCCTTCCATTCATGTAGCATGTCTTTGCTAGGCATTGCTCACCAGTGACTCGGGGCTAGAGGATGAGGCTCCATCTGCAAATGCAATGGACCTAGTTTCCATCAGAGTAGCCCAGGCAGAAAATTTAAATACCAACAAAGCCCACTTCTCCATGGTCCTGGTGACAAAGGCTCCAGCTGTCACATACCAGATACCATGAGGACCCTACAGACCAGGTTGTCAGAGGAGTTCCTAAGGACAGGATCAAGAAAATTCAGCCTATACAATTGGAGGCATCGGCAGCAGAAGGGCATGTGTGGTGATCTATGGGAGGAGTGGCTGTCCCCATGGCTGCCCCCTCTGTGGTTATTCCTGTGACTGCCCCATGGTTGTCCCTGTAGCTGTCCTGATGGCTGCCCCACCCCCGGTTGTTGTGTCTATGATTGCCCCATGGTTGTCCCCTTGGCTGTCCCATGGCTGCACCTGTGGTTGTTCCCATAGCTGCCACCCCAACCCTTGGCTGTCTCCATGGCTTTCGCCATGGCTGTCCCTGTGGCTGTAGCATGTAATGAATGAATAAGCCGGATGAATCGGGTAGGTAGGAGAGCCAAGGATATGACTCAAAGGGACAGCATCTAGTGTGCTTGAGGCCCTCAGCTCAGTACCCAGCATACTAAAGAAGGAACAGAGAAATGCAGGCAGGAGCGCTGTTGAGGCCAGGAGAGAGCTGCAGGTGCAGACTGAGAAGATTCATTTCAAACGGGAGCCCATCCGGGGACAGCTGCCATGCTGTGCTGAGGCATCCAGACTTCCTGTGATGGTCACAGGAGGCCAGGGAGGGAATTCAAGCAGAACATCTGTTCTGATGGGCTGTATCCTTGTTGCAGAAGGTGACTCCAAGTATGTGGCAGAGCCTGGGAAGGGACAACAGAGGCACTTTCCGTGAAGTGGAGACTGGCTGGTGAGTGGAGGCGAGACCGATGCTTAAACAGCCGTCATACCTATGTTGGCCACATGAGGGCGACATCAGAACATCACAATCCCTCGGAGTGCCTAGCAAGTCAGATGAAGACCCTAAGCCCAAGACCTGGCTGACCATCGGCTCCTTTCTAGTCTCCTTTCTAGTCTGCTGCCTTCATACCTTCTAGCTTAGGCCGGTGGTTCTTCCTGTGCCCTGCAAGTCTCGTCTTCTCTCCCATTCTGCCAGACGGTACTATAGGGAGCAGGTTGTCTGACTGATGTGCCCTCCCCAGGACACACCCCCACCCCACCCCCACCCTCACCCCAGCTCAGTATTAGTTGTAGCATCTACTGAATCGCACTGCTCAGCTGTAGCTGGTGTCCTTACTGTACACCACAGGGAACAAATTCCACAGGCGGGGTTGACATCCTGTTAGAAGGGAGTCCAAACCGGCCACCTGGTAGAGCAACAAGGAGGCCACAGTCATACCAGGGCCTGTGCAAGGACTGACAAGCAGGATGCGGGAGCTGCTCCCAGTGAGGGTGAGGGAGGCACCGCACAGGAAGGGGCTACTGAGCCCAGAACTGAAATCTGCAGAGGAGAAGGTGCTCCCTGGGGTTATAGGCTGGAGAACAGGATGGTACCAGGTCGGGGGTGGGTGAAGGGTATGGTCCCCAGGGTCAGTCACTTCAGCTGTGAGGGCCCACAGGGAGGCTGCTGAGGAGGACAGGAGATCTTAGGGAGGTTATTTGCACAGGGGGCTGCCCAGCAAAACACCCTCACAGAACATACAAAGGGGCAGGTTGGCATACACCAGAGGGCTCCCCGTCTGCAAACCAAGAACCTGCCCAAACTTTTTTTTTTTTTTTTTTTTGGTTCTTTTTTTCGGAGCTGGGGACCGAACCCAGGGCCTTGCGCTTCCTAGGCAAGCGCTCTACCACTGAGCTAAATCCCCAACCCCCTGCCCAAACTTTTAACATTCTCACAAGGCATACGGCAGCCATGACAGCAGCAGCTCCCCTGGGGTCATGGAAAAGGAAGGCATGGTCCAGCTTCTAGGGTACCCAAGGCTAAATCCCTGATAGACTGTGGAGCAGGCGGGCACCAATGCTAGCCTGTCCGCTGTCTGCAAACGACTAGAGCCAGCCTTGGTATATGTCGTTAAAGTCCAGGCCTGCAACTTTCATCAGAGCGGGCTAGCTCGGGCTCAGCAGGAGGTGTTGAATCATAGCAGAGGATGGGTTGGAGTTCAGGCTCTGGAGCCAATGGGGCCTGTCTGTAGATCCCAGCTGCCTACTACGTAGCCTTAAGGGAATGACTGACAAACCTGTTTTCCCCTCTGCGGAATGCATAGAATGGTAATGGGCGAGTCAGTAACTAATCAGGGAGCCTGGAGCCCTTGCAGGGGCTTGAGGGTTTCGTCTTTGCAAAACACACCTTTCTGGTGCTCCTGGTGGGTCTCGGGCAGACAGGAATTTAACAGGCGGGTGCTGCAAGTCCCACCCACAATCAATCATGCATTCTTTGCCCTTTTCCTCTATAGCCTTTGTGGGGCCTTTCCTGTGCTTTCCACACACTACCCCTTGGAAACAGCAAAAGAATTTGACCCTAGACGTCACACTCCATCCCACAGAACGGGACTCCAGAGCTCCTGGGAAATGGGACTTCAGACTCCCAACCCCAGAGTGGCCCAGCCTGGTGCGGTAACTTGGCGGAAGCCCCTGACCACCTCTGGGTCCCCGCTCAGCATCCTTGTCACAGGAACCCGCAGCTTCTAGGTGACTTTTGCAGATTTTGCCTGCAGAAGGCATATACTCATCTCTTTTGTTCCCCGAATAAATCTGCCCACCATGTAGCAGAAATAAGTTCCTTCATCAGGCTCGAGTCACTGCTGGATTTTTTTATTCCATTCATTTATGTGTGTGGTGTGCATATCTGTTGTGGGAAGGGGGAGGGGGAGGAGGGCTTCAGCCAGCAGAGTGACGATCCTTGGGAGGCAAGAAGGTAGTTCAGTTCCACAAGGCTAAGTAGCTGGTATTGGCTCGAACTCCAGGAGTCTGGCCCCAGGTAGACTATTTTAGGTATTTTTAAGCACAGCACAGTGGGGTGAAGACTCTCCCAGTGACAATGAACTCAATCCCGTCTGCACGATAAAGCAAAAGTGTGACTACATCAAACCTCTTTGTAAAGTACATGGGACATCTTCCATAAAGATAGGTTCTATAGACTGACAGGCTGTGCCGGTGTGGTCACAGCCACACAGATAGTGCAAAGGTCGCCAGGCTGTTAACTTGTCCATTCCCAGCCTTCTGGGCAGATAATAGGTTATCCGTCCCTTCCTTTGGAGGAACAACTCTATGTGTTTAATATTCCTGGGTCCCTTGGTGCTTATCTGTGAGTACAAGGACCTCCATGCCTCCCACAGTCTATAATGTGTGTGTGTGTGTGTGTGTGTGTGTGTGTGTGTGTGTATGTGTGTTCATGTATGTGCACGCGTATGCACACACCATGGCACATGTGTGGAGGTCAGAGGACAAACTTACTACCAGAGTTGGCTCTCCTTCCAGCACATCTCAGGGATCGAACTCAGGCTGTCCAGTTGGGTGTGAGCACCTTTCCTGCTGAGCCATCTCAGGTCTGAGTCAGGACTTTAACTATTTAATATCCTTAAACACGAAATGCTGGAGGCTACCCCTCAGAGGTTGGCAGGGAGTGTGGGAGCGGGGCAGGGGGAGGCCACGCCTCCTGGGGCCAGATGGAGTCTCTGGGTACAAACAGCTGAGTCCTGGGTGCTCACAGCAAGGAGGGGCACTGGGGAGCTGGGGAGAGTAGGTGAGCTGGGCGCTGCCCCAGGCCAGTGGACTTGCATGGGCCAAGTCCCTTCACAAGGGCTTCCCTGTAAGAGAGGACTTAATTAAATAATTGTTTTGTGCTCTGGCCATGCTGACCTTGGCCTAGTCCTCCTTGGTGGTTTTCCATAAGATCTTCCAGCTTTAACTCCCAACCCCTGGTCTTGTTGTTCCTTTTCTTTCCCCTCCTAGAACATTCTCACAAGATCAGTAGGCTGATCTAAGGAAGGAGGAGGTAGGTCCCCTTCAGGTGGGCATAGGGATGGACGCACTGCATATATGACCACCGGGGAGGGTCCTCTTGTCCTGGAACATAGGACAGACACATACTCCTGGGTAAAGCAGGAAGGCCCTTAGGCCCCAGAACCCTCCCTCCTATAGGCGCAGTGACCTAACCTGGCCGAGTCAGACGGTGCAGTCTGCCTGTGCCTCTCAGTGCTATGAGGTAAGTGTGGGAGAGAGTCAGTTCACGCGCTCTGGGGGAGGAGCCAGAGAGGGCTTCCCGGAGGTGGGGAAATGTCTGAGCTATGTTTCTGAGTTTTGGTCTCTGGGGTTGCCATCCCAAGTGATCACCAGCCAAGGAGCTGCAGAAACACAGCATGTGATTGAGCCTGGAGTAGGAGCCTGACTCTCATCCAGTGGCCTTGGGCAGCTTCTCAGGCTCCTTCCTCCCCTCTCCACTGACTACCATGGGATTGTTGGTGGAAGGTTTAACACCAGGTCTGCCACGAAGAAAATGCTGAGCAAGCATGAATCCACTGTAGCAAGGGCAGGGGGAGAGAAAAGAGGAGAGGCTGGAAAAAATCTGAGATGTGGGGATGAGGGGTGGAGGGACAGAGGGGGGGGGAGGAGAGGGGGAAAAGGAGGGAGAAGGGAAAGGGAGGGGGAGGAGGGGAGGGAGAGGGGAGGGGAGGAGAGGAGAGGGAAGGGGAGGGGAGAGGAGAGGGGAGGGGAGGAGAGGAGAGGAGAGGAGAGGAGAGACAGCTCTTGACCACATTCTAGGACTTGCTTCTAACCCACATGGCAGTCAAGGCAGGGACTCCAGGGTCCCCAACTCCCCTGATTTTGGCACAGACTTGCTCAGTGGGTTTATCTTGTATGAAAAAGGAAGCAAGGCACCCAACCTCTAGTTTGGGACAGGCTGGCAAGGTGAAGGCTTTAAGAAGTCTGTTAGAACCTCCTTGGACCTGCATGCTAGGACTCTCCTGCCTCGGCTCCTGAGACCAGGGAGAGAAAGTCCAGCAGGCCACAGACACACAGCCATAACAATGGAGCTCCTCAGTGACTGAGCCACCTGTGCCTGAGTCTCATCGCTAGGGACAGGCGCAGCCACCTCCTCAGGCCACACCTACCCCACACGTGTCTCTCCCGCTCAGAGACTCCAACTTCTCCCCAGGTCACGCTCAGAGTGGTTCAACAGGTGCCTGGAGAGGGGCAACGCCCTGCCCACTAGATGAAGGGGCGCCGCCCTAGCCGGTCTGAGAGACTGGAGAGAACCGAGGGATCAGGGCGACGGACATCATTTCAGTAGTCAGGGCCGAGCCTCGCCATTCCTGTTCCCCACCTGCATGTCAGCAGCTGCCACCGAAAACACCTTCAGCCGAGACGTCAGAAGGTCCCCTCTGTGAATCAACGAGGCTTTTACTAACATTTCAAATTATAAGCTGTCGGACTATGGACCTGACCCTTTAAGATTAGGGTTTGTGGGGGTTGGGGATTTAACTCAGTGGTAGAGCGATTGCCTAGCAAGCGCAAGGCCCTGGGTTCGGTCCCCAGCTCCGAAAAAAAAAAAGATTAGGGTTTGTGTGTGTGTGTGTGTGTGTGTGTGTGTGTGTATTATGTATGTGTGTGTGCTTTATATATGTGTGTGTGTATCTATATAAACATGTACACATACAGACACATATATGACCACCAATGAATTTGTTGCTTTTATTTACTGTCCTGGTTAGTTAGTTAGTTAGTTAGTTAGTTAGTTAGTTAGTTAGTTAGTTAGTTAGTTCGTTTGTTTGTTGACTTCTTGGCAGCTTGCCACAAACTAGAGTTATCTGGGAAAAGGAACTTCAAATGAATAAATGCACCTGTCAGATTGACCTTTAGACAAAACATTGGTTCACTTTCTTGATTAGTGTTTGATGTGGGAGGGCCCAACCCACTGACAGACAATACCACCCCTGGGCTGGTGGTCCTGGGTCCTGTAAGAAAGCACCCTGAATAAGCCATGGGGGGCAAGCCAGTAAGCAGCATCCCTCCGTAGCCTCTCTATCAGCTCCTGCCTCTGGGTTCCGGAGCTCAGTTTGACCCAGAACAGGGGGTTCGGGAGGAGACAAAGGCCACCTTGTTCCGGGACTCTACCTTCCACAAGCTCCAACACAATGTACATTGCAGACTTAAAGTCTAATGGAGGAACTTGGAGCTCGTGGGCTCCCTTGAACAGCTCTCCACTGAGGAGCTTACAGCGCATAGTGATGTCCCCTCCTCAGCCAGGCCCCAGTAGGGCTCAGCACAACAGATGCACTGTAGGGTCAAGAGAGGTGCACCCTTCTCAGCCTCAACTGTCAGCTGTGCCCGTCCAGCAGCATGTGACTGAAGCCTGAGCTCCCTTCCTGCCCAAGCCAAGCAAACCTGTCAGCCCAGCTGGGTCCCCCAGGCTCTCCAGACTAGGGATGCTCACGGGTCCTTTGTGATAGATAGTCTGTCTCCCATGTGGACTGATCCCTTTGTAGATGAGAAGCTGAGACTGGGGATAAGGTATGTGGTCTGAGGTCCCAATGACCCAGTCCCAATGTCACATGGAGGCTCTGGTGCCTATCTTTGGCTAGAGAAGGGCTGGGAGATTCCTCCGAAGGTGTTGTCTCCAGAGCAGGCCAAGAGAAAGCTTGATTACCTGCCCCTGTTCTGGTCCAACCATGATGTTATGTAACAGCCTCTCTCCGAGGGC
Organism: Rattus rattus; assembly: GCF_011064425.1. Lineage (NCBI taxonomy): Eukaryota > Metazoa > Chordata > Mammalia > Rodentia > Muridae > Rattus > Rattus rattus. The sequence continues at coordinate 39,333,586 of NC_046170.1, forward strand.
CTCTGCACCTCCCCCACAAGGGTCCTCCAAAGTCATCAGATCCATTGTCACCATCCTTCCCTGGGCCTCCCAGATGGACCAACACAGCCCCACGTCCTTCTCAGGTCTTGTACGGTGACACTGCGACCTTGCCTCCTGGCTTCCTTTCTTCTGGCCCGAGAGCTCTTGCACCTCTGCTCCCAGCATCTCTCCGGGTGCACAGTAGGTCACTGACATTGAGTCAGTGACTGATCCAGAGGACAGTTCAGCTCTGCCTTCCTAAAAGGACTGAGAGCTTCCCAGGAGGGAGCCAAGCATCAGCTTGGGGCTAGTTCACCTCCACACTCACCTGAACCCCAGCCTCCAGCCGTGCCTATAGCAGGAGTTGTTGAACGAGGTTTGCAGACAGATGGGTGAGGAGGGAGTAGTTATTCAGATGGACTGATAGATACAGGCCTGCCTGAGGTGTTGTGGTTAGAGACAGCAGGGCTGTGAAATCTGACTTTCTCTCTGCTCTCTTCCCTGTGGCTCTGGTACTTACTCAGTCATTCTGTATCTCAGACCCTGTCTCTGTCTGGTTCCCGGAAGGTCTGGACAGGAGGCTTAGGTACCGCCCTCAGCAGACTTAGTGGGGTAAAGAGGGCAGGTCACTGTTTAAGTTCTGAACTTGCACTTGATCCCAGGGATGACTTCCAAATTTCAGGGACCGGGTGTCAGAAAGGGAGCCACCAACACCAAGGGACTGAACAAGACAATGGAGCAGAAACTTGGAAGAGAGGTACCCAGGGGACCTGGGCGGAGACTCTCGCCATTTGTACTGTTCCCTCTGCCTGTGGGGTGCGAGTACTGCACTGAGGATCAGAACCGGAGCACAGAGCCAGCCATTCTGCCAGGTCCGTGACACTGTCCAGCCATGAGCTCCTCCCTCTCTCCTCCACTCTGAAGTCATATGCCCAAAGTGATTGGTTAAACAGGCTGCTGGTGCCTACTCTTCCAACATTGTCCAAATTGTGGCCCAAAAGTCTTTCTGTGGGCTAGGTATGTAATTTTATTGGTAGGCTAGTTCCCTACCATGCTCAAAGCCCTGGGTTCAATCCCCAGCATAGCATAAACTGGCTTCTTAGTTAATACCTGTTATCCTAGCAGCTGGAAGGGAGAGCGACCAGAAGGTCAAAGGTTCCACTTCATCCTTGGCTGCATATTGAGTTAAGGCTAGCCACAGACCTCTCGTTTGGTTATCTGTCTGCAGACCATAAGCACCTACTGTGTGCCAGGCACTCTTCCAGAGCCTGGGGATGCCTTTGGGAAGAGGCAGGTTCTGCCTGGCTCTCGTGAAGATGACAGGCCATGGGGGACAGACAGTCGGCAGCACTCTAGGTCCTGTAGGTGGGCAGAAGCGTCCTGGAGGAGCCACAGAGGGACTTGGGTAGGAGGGAGGGGCCACATGATGTTTCTTCCACACGTTTATTTTGGAATAAGCATAGGATTACCAGGGGCTGCCAAGACGGCCCCCAGGTCTCCAGAGAGAATGCACAGGTATGGGAAATCACGGCAGGAACTGTCTCCCTGACAGTTACACCTTACACGACTGTGGTATGATGTCAGAGCCAGGAACATGGGCTGACTACAGGGCAAGTGTGGTCTCTGTGCCACTGGGTAAGTTGCATGGGTGTGACTATCACCACCATCAGAACAGAATGGCCCATTACCATGTAGGTATTGCCACCAGGCTGTCTCTAGCCTGGCTTCCCCGTGTCTGTGTTGAAACTTCATGCCACTTTCCGGAGAATACCTAAGTGGAATTCCACAGCAACGACCTTCAGAGCTGTGAGTATCCTGCACTGGTTGCCCCTACTCCTCTTTCTCTCCCCTTCTCCCGCTCCTCACTCACTCCCTCCTTTTTCTCTCTCCTTTATCTCTATACACTTCAGTGCGCCCATCCAAAAACTCTCTCTCACACACACATAACCACAGTACAATAAAAGCTGGGAAGCCACACCGTTGCAAGTCCATCGTCACATGCTTGTCCCCACCTTACCCCCTAAGACAGAAGGTGAAGCATATTCTGAGTCCAGAGTCATGAGCTGTATTTGGTCGAGCTTCCTCTTTGATCACTTGCCTTCCGGAATGTTCTGCAACATCTTCCTGAGGCTGGAAGGTTACAGCTTTTGAAGAAATGAGCCAGTGGCTTCCTGGTACACTTTCCCTTGTGACTGGAGTCCCCACTGTGGAACATTGTGAGTCGGCCACTGCTATGTCAGACTTAGAGCAGCTGTGGTCACTGAGTCTCCTGAGATTCTCGCCTGAGGTCACAGACGCTCACAGCCCCAGCTGCACATAACCCTCCTGGAGATGCTAGAGGAGCTAGGAGAAGATCGAGATGACTGGGGGTGGACACTCCATCGGTGTATTGCCCATGCTGAGGTGGAATTGTTGGTGACGTAGCTGCCCCCATGCTTCTGGAAATGATCCCAATACACTTGTTGGCTTACCACACCAGACATATATGGAATCATCTCTGGTCTACCACTTACTGCTCTCTCTTGGGTAGACAGACTCCCCAAGAAGTCTCACCAGAGCTGTGATCCAGGCTGGGTTTGAAGCAGGAACACCCTTGGTGTATCCTCCATCCATCTTTCCTACCAGGGCGCAGCATACGACTGTCCCTTCCTGGTGATGGCTAGGTTGGCTCCTTCTAAGTGTCTCCCTGTGAAGTGACTGCTTCCCCTTGTAGTCTTGTGGGCACATGTTTCAAGGCCACACAGAGGCCATCTGTGAATCAATGGCAGATCGGGGTTACCCACAGGAGCGTGGGAGACTGGGAAGCCTGCCCCAGCACGGGTGACAACTCAAAACTCTGCGTCTCTGGGGTCTCCTGCAGCTTGTAGGCAGCTCCACTGAAGAGTCTTCACATCCCAGCAACTGCTTACGGCTCCTACGACATCAGGGGGGGTCCTGTGATGATTTCAGGTTCTCGTGGTTCTCATGAGCCGCCCCCTGTCTCAGTGAGAGGGTATTTCAAACTGGAGGAACCCGGTGTGCAATGATCAGCAGGAACAGGGCCAGCGGGATTCCCAAGAGGCGTCTGAGAGGGGGTCTTATGGTTAGGCCTGGAAACCCCACAAAGACCGTGGGGAGATCATGCGGGGCGCAGGAGGCCAGGAGTGTCAAGGCCGGGAAGCAGGGCTGGTCAGCTCTCCTTTGAACAGCACCCAGGGCTGTGGGTGCGGAGAGGATGACAGGGGGTCGGTGGTCTTGGTCCAGTAGTTAGATTTACCTGAGTCCTGGCTCAGGTCTCGAGGTAGTCCAAGTCCTACGGATTTGGGTAATGAGTCCATGGGGAGCCTTGAAGAAGAGACACTTTCTTCTTCTTTGTGTATGTGTGTTTATTCACATGTGTACATACATGTGTGTGAGCATGCAGAGGCCAGAGATCAATGACAAGTGTCTCTCTTAATTGCCTGCCACTGCTTTTGCTTCTCCTCTTCCCTCTCCTCCTCCCTCCCCCTCCTCCCCCTCCTCCTCTTGTTCCCCCTCCTCCCTCCCCCTCCTCCCCTCCTCCTCTTGTTCTCCTCCTCCCCTCCCCCCTCCTCCCCTCCCTCCTCCTCCTCTATCTTTGTGTATGTTAGTGGGATGCACGTATGTGTCAAAAGATAATATTGGGTGTCCATCCTCCTCTCTGACCCTGTTTGAGACAGGATCTCTTGTTCACCACCGTGCAGAGCAAGCTAGCTAATCCAGAAGCTTCTGGAGTTCCCCTGTGTCTGCGTCTTATCTTGCTGTACAGGAGCTGGGATCACAGATGCAGGCTATTGTGTGGCATGCTTGGCCTTGGTTCTGGGGATCTGAGTCTGAGTCCTCAGTGTCCCACAGCAAGGTGTGACCCACTGAGCCATCTCTCAGCCCAGGGGAGCCATTTACCCGCCACACATTCCTACCACACCATGATATTGAGCTGGGAAGCAAAGGCCTGTGACTTGGAGATTTCCATTTGTGTACCTACCTTCTAGAAGGTTCCTGGAAGGCCTCCCAGCCAAGTTCTGCCTTCTCCCTGTGAAAACCCTTTGGTTAACAGATACAGTCATATGCCAGGTGTCAACAATTATGGTGGCCTCTAAGAATGGTAAGAGAAGGATTCTCAGGCCTGCCTCAGCCCAGGGAAAGTGACCCACTGCTGTGACCTGGTGACCGAATAGAGATGCCTGTGACTGGGGGAGGAGGGGGAGGGCGGCAGGCATCTGAGCTATGTGTTTACCCCTTGGGCTCCAGTGATTCCCCTGGGGCACCTTTGCATGGTGTTCCCAGGCACAGGTTGGAGCTTGTCCCTTCCTTCTGGTGGAATGAAAACCCTACAAGACCACTGATGTCACCAGGAGGTGACAGCAGGGCAGATCTGGAGAAGACTCTGAGAGCACAGCCATAACTTGAGAGTGAGCACTGGAAGTGGCTGTCCCGGCTGTGGCAGTCCTCTGCTGCTGACATTGGCGGTGTCCTTTGCTCCTTGGAGCCTGCCCTCCCCCAGGACCTCACTCTCAGTTCTGCACCCTCATGTCACCTCCCAGCCACTTCCACCCAAGGCACCCTGCTTGCTTTTTTTTTTTTTTTTTTTTTGTAAGATTTATTTAATCTCATGTGCACGAAAGCTTTGCCTGCTTGTGCGTTGTGCATCATGTACAAGGCTGAAAGCTCTGGGGGTCGGAAGAGGGCGTCCAGGGAGATGGAGTCACAGGCAGTCGTGAGCTCCCTGACATAATCTTGTGTCCTCTGGATGAGGAAGTGCTCCTAACTGGTGAGCTATCTCTCCAGGCCCCTTTGTGTATCTCTCTCTCTCTCTCTCTCTCTCTCTCTCTCTCTCTCTCTCTCTCTGTATACAGATTTCATTATGGGGTTTCCTATGCACTTGATTTTGGTTGATTCCCGCCTCGCTCCTCCCCAGCCCTCCCCTCCTATACCTTTTTTTTTTTTTTTTTTTTTTTTTTTTTTTCGAGCTGGGGACTGAACTCAGGGCCTTTGCACTTGCTAGGCAAGCGCCTACCACTGAGCTAAACCCCAACCCCACCCTCCTATATCTTAACCCCAGTATTCTCTCTCCACTTTGACACACAACATGCATTCATTGTTCTCACACACACACACACACACACACACACATGCACACACACACACACACACCAATATTCTACTCCCTCTTCCACATTGACACAACATGCATTCTACTGTACACACACACACACACACACACACACACACACACACACACACACACTACCTCCTCATGGACCCCTTTCCATCCTGGCCTCGACTCTCACACACAATCACTCATATCTGATGGTTAGAAGCTAAGCTCCCTGTGTGAGTGTGAACACACACTATTTGTATGTGAATGGTAACACACACTATATGTTTTTCTGGACCGGGTAACCTCTTTTAATATAACGTCATCTATGTGACATTACTGCTTGTCCCCAGCTCTGGGCTGTAACAGTGAACAGCACCTACCCTCAGGGCCCCAAGCCCCAAGTATTTGTTCTGTCAGATTCCGAAGTCACAGTCTGAAATCTGGTCCTGGCAGGGCCACACTCCTCTGAATGATCTGGGGCAGGAGGCTTCTTGCTCCTTCCAGGGTTGGGTGGTCCCAGGTCCTCTTTAGTGGGACTTCAGCTTCTGAGCCTTCCTTACTTGCCCATCTCCTCTACTGTCACTCTGACGCCATCGCCAGTGTTGGAGTCAGAACTGTTACAGGGGCTGAGATCTTACTGCATCTGGTGCCATGGCAGAACCATTCAGAACCTAGAGGTTACCACCCGCCAAAACTAAAACAAAGTCCTAGCCTTTAACGGCTGAGCCATCTCTCCAGCCCTAAAACAAAGTTCTAATCCATCAATGTCCACAGTTCTGGGAAAGTCACTAAGTGTACTTTGTTTCGGGGCTTCTGTGGTTCCATTTCTGGCTAACTGTTCTTGCTAACTGAAGTATGTCAATCCAGAACATGGTGTTTTTGTGCTTAAAATCTCACCCTAAGAAAGGCTCCATGCTACACAGGGTAGCCACCAGACGGCTAGGCTAGTAGATTTCCTATTGGCTTAAGCCCACGTCCAAGCAGTCTTCTCTAGTGAACACCTCATGACAAGGACCCCCGAGGCCAACCGAGGCTGAATTTACTCTTCGAGGCATAAGAACAATGCATCTATGAGGACCTCCATGGCAGATACGGACCCACCCTCTGATGTGATGTTTAGCATGCTAGGGTTTACAGTTACCATGGAAACAAGCTTTGTGCCTACCTATGAGGGATTATGAGGATAATTGAGGTCAGGAAGAACCAGCCTAAATATGGGTTACACCATGCTATGGGCTGGGGTCCTGGGCTTCCTAAAAAGGAAAAACCAGCTGAGCATACCAGCATCCAACTCTCTCTGCTTTCTGACGGGGTAGAGTGTGAGCAGCCGCCTCTCTCCTCCCACCATGACTCCCCCACCATGACTGAATGCATTTCTGGGAACTGTGGGTAACAAACAAACAAACCTCTTCCTCAGGTTGCTTCATCAGGCATTTTGTCACAACAGTAAGGAAAGTGACACGGGACAGATTAGACAAGGACAAGTCTTCTCCCGCCCGGCCATTTTGCAGCCAGCTACCTCACTGCCTGGTAGTGAACCACGCAGATCCACAGCAGTCCTGTCTCAGACACTCGGGGAGGACAGGGCCAGAGTAGGCTGTGCTCTTGGTTCCTTCCCCCAGGTCCTGGACACAGCTTAAAATTTTTTGTTGAGAGGCTGGGAGGTGGCTCAGTCTGTAAAGTGCTTCCCGTGCAAGCATGAAGACCTGAGTTCGAATCCCAGTGCTGGGAAGACGAAGAGGAATAATTCCTATGGCTCACTGGCCACTCCAGTGAGAGACTGCATTTCAAAATCCAAGGTGAAGCTCAACAGAGGAAAACACACAAGGTTGACCTCTGACCTCTACTCAGAGGTGCACACACATGCCTGTGCACTTCCTCCAGAGTGTGCTTGCGCGCACGTGCACACACACACACACACACACGCATGCACACAAACATGCACACACATATATACACGAATCCGTGAGCACACATACATGTGTTGAATCAATGAGATGTTTTTTTTTTCCCCTCTAGTGACTTAGCTTTCTTTAACTGTACAATATATTGTTACTGCTGCTTTGAGACAAGGTCTGGCCTTAAACTCACAGCAATCCTCCTGCCTCTAACTCTCCAGTCCTGGGGTTACAGATGTGCCACACCTGATTCCATGGTTGTACTATTTTTTTTTCTTTTTTTCGGAGCTGGGGACTGAACCCAGGGCCTTGTGCTTGCTAGGCAAGCGCTCTACCACTGAGCTAAATCCCTAACCCCGGTTGTACTATTTTGTGTGTGCTGCTAATGCACAAGCAGAGGAGTGTTTGTTTAAGAATGTGTCAACTTCCAGCTTGTTCCTACGACTTAAGAATGTGTCTGAAATACACCTGCGTGCAATGCACCCTCTTTGACGAGGACGCCTCCAGTTGCCAAACCCAGGAGTGCAGTTTATGACCAAATAAATTTCAGGTGCCTTGAGACTGTGTCAAGCCTGCTTTTCCAGATGCATTCTCGGGAGCTAATTCACAGAGAATGAAAGACTCCACTTTCAAGGAGAGAGTGAAGGGAGTTGACTGGTGTGACTTCACTCGTTGCTCAAGGTGTCCAGAGCAGACATTTCAGGAAAGGCTACATGCTTCTGGTTTGGCCCCGCCCTTGGCCCAGCTGTCAGGGCCATCTCTAAACTGCACGGTTCAGGGGTTCCTGGGTGGGGTGGCTGTTTTGTCTGAGGACATTCCTTAAAATGTGGGTTCTAGAATCTTCCAAGGTGAAGAAAGGAATGAAATAGAACTTCTTAGAGGGAAAATAAGAACCCTTGGAATCTGTAGGGACCACTGCAGCATGTCAGGCGACAAGACAAGAAGAGAGACCAAAGTTGGGGATTTAGCTCAGTGGTAGAGCACTTGCCTAGCATGCACAAGGCCCTGAGTTCGGTCCCCAGCTCAAAAAAAAAAAAAAAAAAAAAAAAAAAAAAAAAAGAAATGTAAAATCTAGGGGTGGGGAATTAAAAAAGTGGTAAAGCGCTTGCCTAGGAAGCGCAAGGCCCCGGGGTCGGTCCCCAGCCCCGGGGGAAAAAAAAAAAAAAAAAAAAAGAAGAGAGACCAAAGAGTGACAGAAGCCCCGGGTGCCACTGCTGAGGACATGTGCATGAAGATCCCCACTTACTCAGGATCAAGGTAAAAGATGAAAGGCAGAGAGTACGCCCCTCAAAAAGCAGGCATGAAGCATGAGAGAGGCAAGGAGAGAACCATAGGACACAGTAATGTGGGAAAAGCAAACTCAGAGGGACAGGAAGGTGGCTGGAAAGGAAACTTCAAAGCCCCTCTCCCCGGGTCAGATCAAGCAGATGCCAGCAGAAAAAAACACAGGACCAGAAAGTTTGAAGTGACAGTTAGCTTACACACATCACACTTTGCATGCTATGGAGAAGGCCTGGGAGCGTGGCCTGCAGGGCAGTGGTAACGGTTCAGAAAATAAAAATCTAGCAGAGGCATGTCCACAGGCTACATTTTCTCCAAAGCCTGAGTGTGACCATCTCGACACTTCCAGTCGCCATACTGATTTTTCCATGATCTGCTTCATTTGGGGGGTGTTCCATGATCTCTACTACACAGTGTCCCCTCTCACGCTTCCTGCACATTCTCATACCTGCCCACAGGAGGGCGGTGATGGGATCCAGGAGCCGAGCTATGCAGGTGTGTGCTGTGTGTGTGTGTGTGTGTGTGTGTGTGTGTGTGTGTGTGTGTGTGTGTGTGTTGGCCAATCAGCCCATTGCTGCTTCAGCCAGAACCTCCCTTACCCCTGGAAAGGTGAGAGGTTCCTCACCACCGGAGCATCCTTCCTAGAGTCACAGGAAGCAAGTTGCAGAAGACCCAGGAGATAACGGAGCCAAGCTCTCACGTGTTCTCCACAGGAACCAGCCGCTCCTGAGAGCTCAGGTGCCAGTGGTAGGCAGGGGCAGAGGTTTTCCATTGCACAAGCAGGCACCAGCCACACAGTGGGCGCTGGCATTTGTTCTGGAAGTTTCTTTTCAGCACCCACAGAACGTGTTCTCACCCTTCTAGAGACTCAAACCAGGAGGGAACACCAATGTCCTCCTGGTTTATGCTTAGAGCCACTTCTTCCCCTGAAGCTCCCCACCCCCCCACCCCCAACCCCGCTTACACACAGTGGGTCTCTTCTCTCTCAGAACCTAGCCTGCAGGCCCTCCATGCACAGTAGGCAGTTTGCCCTATTGCTCTCTCAGGTCCTTTATGCTAATGGGCTTCATGTCTTCCCTGCCCATCCCCCACCACGATGCTTGTTCCACATCTTCAGATTCTGTCTCTCACTCCAGCTCCCTGGTGCTGTTTGCTTCTGAGACGCCCGACTCACCCGGGTGGGTAGGCAGTGTCTCCGTTACTTCATGGAGGAGTAACCTGAGGTGGAGAGAGACCGGAAAAGTCACCCAAGGTCACACACATCTGGAAGGACGCGGCAGAACTGGGGTGGGGTGGGGTGACGTCTCATGCTGGGGGAGGGGCCTCACAGCGGGAGCAGGCATCGTGGTGGGGGATGGGCAGGGTGACGGAGGCGCTTCGGTTTTGTTAAGAGAGAAGATGCAAGGGAGAGGTGGAGCCCACTAAAGCGTCCCATCAGGTTGACTAGGACTGCAGTGGCCACCGCTTGGGGGAGCCAGTGAGGAAGGTGGCAACTATTTGCTCAAAGTCCGGGGGACAGGTTAGTCACACAAACAAATATGCAGTCAGTTGATCAACTGCCTGATGTCAAAAGTAAACCCAGGATGGGGCAGGACCCAACCTTCTCCGGGGCCACCTCTGCTCCGTGAAGTTAGGGACCGTGGTCCACCCTAAAGCCTTGTGGCTTCCCAGAGCGCGCAAACACACACTGGGCAGCCCAAAGTGTGTGATACCCATCTCAGCGCCACCAGGGTACCAGCGTGCTGCCAATGCAAATACACTCGGTGCTGACCCCTGCAGGATCACACTGCCTACAGGGTTCCCAATTTTCTTGGGTCGGGGGTGGTGGGTGCTGTCCTGATCATTAGAAAGAGAGGAGTGAGCTCTACAAGTGAACATAAAGTTCGGAGATCTTCCACAGGTGGCTGTGGTACCCCCCAGTTTCCTTACTCCCAAAGGCATATCTACATAGGTGTAGGTAAGACTCCTGTAGGTAAGGTCTCAACTTTCTGCCATATTTCAATTACAGATGCGGCCAGGTGGCTCAGAGAGCCCAAATAATTGACTGGCCCAGAGCTGCTCTACCCCAAGTAAGGCTTTTGGCTCAGGACTTTGCCCCTTTCAGGTGATTCTTATGCTCTGGCAGGTTTGGACAAGAATCATAGCTCTGAGACCACACAGTAGCTTCCTGATCCTTCCGGAGCCACTGCGGCTGACCCTGGTGAGTTCGGGGTCCTGGCGCCAGCGGGGCGGGCCAGGCCAGGAGTGCAGAGGGCGGTGCTGCTGAGCCCCGCCCAGGGGCGGAGCTTACCTGGGGACCAGGTAGGCAGCTCCCCGGCAACCTGGCCGCCCGGGAAGCCTGGGCGCGCAGCAGCAGCCGCGGCCTCGCTAGGGCCCCAGGGAAGCGGGCTGGGACTACGACCTGCCCCACGCCCGGCTGTGGAGCAGCCTGGACACCAGCTCACCATGGGGAGACGCTTCAAGTTTCTGCAGAAACTGGCCTTCTTGGGCCAGAACCACCGGTACAAGGCGCTAGAAAGGGACGAGGTGGACACCCTGGTGAGTCTGGGCGATTTGGTATGAAGCATGGAATCGACCCCATATCTGTCCCCTGGGAAGCTATATCTGGCCCCCGGGACCCCATGGGTCACTAGACACTGAGATTCTAATCAGCGCCTCCTCTGACGCTGAAAAGAAGCTAGCTGCGAAGAAAGCGCTCGACCTGGCTCAAAGCACAGAACTCAGCAGTTAACCTGAGTAGGCCAGCCCATTTTGGTAATGAGAAACTGAGGCCTGTGCTCTGTAAGGTCATGGAGCTAGCAGGCCACCTAGCCAGGGAGTTAGCGTAGTTTCCTCCGAGTCCAGGGAATTTAAATGCCTCTGCACACACAGACAGCCGCGTAGACTTTTAAAGGAGGCTGGGATTCAAAGGGATGGGGGGGAAAAAGCCGCACAAAATCCCGCTCAAGTTTAAGAGTGAGAACTGCAGTGGCTCAGTAGGGCTCCTCTAGAGGGCTTTCCTCTACAACACCGTGGTTTTTAAAGATGTTGCTCTAAGCCAGGCATGGTGGCACATGCCTTTCATCCCAGCACTTGGGAGGCAGGGACAGGTGGATCTCTGAGATCTATATAGTGAGTTTCAGTACAAGCTACCCAGAAAAACCCTTTCTTAAAAAACAAAACAAACACCCACCCATTCTGAACTGTGTCTGTGAACCTCAAGGGAAACCCCTAAAATAACCTTACAGAACTTCAGTACAAGAAGTTTCTCTTAACAACCATAAGGGTGTTTCTGTGTCTGTGGATGGAGCAGTTGGGGTCCAGCTAGGAGGTTGGTGACCCAGCACAGCTCCCCATCCCCACCAGCTTTGTAAAGTCCGAGAGTGGAAACCCACAGCACACCTAGAACTCCTGTGCACACTCCCCCACCCCCCACGTCAGGTCTTTTCATGCCAAGGGTGGAGGAGGGTCTAGGTTAAATTCGAAACAAAACAAAGGAAGATGTTTTGTAACATTTCAATTTTATTTTCTCCCCAAGAATGCTACAGTCAAAACACTTGATGGTGTGGTTCTTAGACATCTAGGCATTCATTTAACCTTTCCGTATAGGTGATGATGTAAGAATTCTGGTGTTGGGGCTGTGAACCGCAGGACCCCAAGCCATCCATGTTTCTCAGCAGCCTCACGGGCTAGCGGTGTACCATAATCCTTTGCTAATGCCAGGTGTGTCCTTACACGTTTATAATGTGTGGTTAGCAGGAGTTGAAAGTGTATTTGTTGACACTGATGGCTTCCTTCCCACCTTTTTCTGTTCTATTTTCTTCCTCTGTCTTTTGATGTTTCGGGCAAGGCCGGGCGTCCCTAAGTGCCCCTGATGTGTAGCCGGTTGTCATCAGGGATTCTGAGAGTGTGCAGGTGCGAGCTTGGTGAAGCCCATCTGCAGATGCTTAAGCCAGGTGGACTTCGTTCCCCCGAGGTGTTCAAAGGCGGCCGGCCAGTCTGCAGGTGTATTTCCCAGCTGACTACTCCCTGTAGCAACTGAAAAATGAGGGCACCTCGGGCATATGGTGACCAGGACTGTAGACTTATGGGGGAGGTCAGCAATGCATGCAGTCCTCAGAAAAGGGGAGATGTGTCAGGCGAGCTGTCTTCAAAGCTGGCCTTATAAACCCAAAGCATGCAGTCAGGGTGCACCGCCAGGGTGCGTAGTCAGGGTCTGGGAAGAGTGGAATTCAATGGTGGATCAATGCATAATTCCTTGGCTTCCATCCCTGATATCACACCACAAAACAACCATACTAATAAACCAGTCCCCGGGAATGAGGTGAAGGAAAAAGGTCAGGGGACACACTGCATCCTGCTGGGGCTGGAACCCTGTGGCCCCCAAGAGGCTTTGGGGAGAAACCTGGTTCACTCTGGGGTCACTTCTGCAAATGTCATGACTTGGCTTTATGTCCATTTGGTGGGTGCTGTGTCCCAGGCGCTGGTCGACCTCACAGCACACGCAGGTGTCCTGAGACTGGCTGGGTCCCCTCTGAGGACTCTGGCCTCCAGATGAACTTTATGGCAATTTTAGCACAGAGAAGAGCACCAAGGTTCCGTTGGGCATCATTTGGTTCTTGCTGCATATGGACTGGACAATCTTGGGCGACACAGGGGATAATACAGCGCACAGTATTCACAAATCAGCTCACGGGGAGATAAAAGAGGAAGAGGAGATGTTTCATCAGTGGTCCTACTGATTCAGATGTGCCGAGGAAGAAAGCCAAAGGGACCGGAAGGGAACCTGAGGCTGACAGAGATGGGGAAACCCCCAAGTTACAGGGGTCAAGGCAGGTTTGAGGTTCAGCCCCTAGGCTGGCAAGGTAGCTCCTTTTTGTCGTGTTTCCAGAGTGACAAATGGACAGGGGTTTGCGAGACTCTTCGGTTTTGATGCTGGACAAAGCTCTCTCTGATGTCCTTCACAGTAGGAGGACACGAGATTAGAAATTCCTGCTCCTGGGAAGACCAGGTGCCAGCTCCCGGGACCTTGAGTCTGCCCTGGAGGCTGCTCCTGAGCTGGGCGTGACTCCCACCTGTCCTACCATCCTGACTATTGACCTTGTCACCCTTCTGGGCTCTCCAGATCCAGGCCTGGGTGCCTGGATGAGCATGTATGCAATGGGCACCTAGTCATTCGATGACAACCCGGGCTCCAGCAACTGTGGAGTGTTAGGTTGGGCTGAGGAAAATGCCCACACTCTCTGCCCTCAGGCATCCATCCCAGTGGGTGGAAGCAGGTCACAGTCGACCTTGACTGTGGCGTGTGGAGCTGGGAGAGAACAATGTGTGAGATTTACAGGAGTAGAAAGATGAGTGCATGCGCCAGGCAGAGGGCCAGCCAGGAGGAGGGAAGTGCAGGGGCTGGTGGGAGAAGGTCAGGCTCCACGGCTGACCCTAGGAGCCTCATCAGAAAGAATCTGGCCTTTCTTCTTACAGTCGTGAGGACCTTCTACTGGTTTTAAATCAGGACTTGGCAGTTGGTCACATATTCATAAACGTGTCAGACTTTAAAGACTCCGTGAAGAAAGCAATCACAGATTCGTATGTTTAAGACCCACGCTCAGGAGGGAGAGATGGCTTCTCAGTTAAAGTGGTGGTTGCTTTTCCAGAGGACCCAGGTTCAATTCCCAAACCCACACGGCAGCTCCCAGCCATCTGTAATTCCAGTTCTAGGAGATCCATGTACTCTTTCAATGTCTGGGATCACTGCATATGTGTGGTCACACACACACAGACAAACACCCATATACATTAAAAAAATAAAGATTAATTTAAAAACAAAGACCTGACCCTTGTCTAGCATATGCAAGGCCCTAGATTCTAATATATATATATTATACATATATATGTGTGTATATGTATATAACATATGTATATATATATAAAACTTGGTATATACTGAGGATGCTGTATTGTGCATGTACATGCATGTGTGTGTATGTGTGAGTATGTGCATGTGTGTGTAGCCTTTTTGATATGAATCATGTCAGCTAAAGAAATTGGCAGAGAGTATGGGCATTTTTCTCAGCCCAACTCAACACACAACAGTCGTGGAGTCTGGGTTGAATGACAGGGTGTCCACTGCACATAAAGAAATGATATGTATATATCACATGTATGTATGTATGCATGTATGTATACATATTCTCTATATCATAGAATTTATACATCTATATTTTTAGCCTGAGACTGACTCACAAGCATCAGAATATAATTCGCCAATACACAAGGATCTTAGAGAATAGGATCACACCCTCTTCCCCTTGTCATCTTAACAATTTATACACTTAGGTGTGACTTCAGTCCACATTAACATTCAACTTGCCAATCTAGGAGCCACGGGCTTGCAGCTCAGCTGTGGGCACCGGCTCCTAAGATTCAAAGCAGCTGTGACGAGACCATAAGTGACCGAGACCCAACCCATGGTGTGCAATGGCTGGTTCCGGTCTCCCTCCCTGGCTGAAGAACACTTTGCCCCCCAAGCTTGGGGCAGATACTTGCGATTGTGCAGCCGAGTGCTCTGTGGCTCAAGGTGGTGGTCACACTGTGTGCAGGGCTGTGGTCTCACCTGGAGCCATCCAATTCTAAGCACAATGGCTGTGCCTTCCACGGGGCTCACTGTGGCCTAGCAGATGGGTGGCACAGTGGGGAGGAGTAATCGTAGGCCTAGAATAGCCGCAGCGAACCCCACGAGGGACTTACAGCTTCTGCTGCACCTCTTTGCAAGAGGCTTAGTCCCCTCCATAGGAGAGGGGTGAGACACTGCTTGAGTGAACACTAGGGAGCAGCGGGGTAATCAGGAGCTCCCTCAGAATGCCTTCTCATAGTAGTAGGAAGACTTCCAACCAGATCTGTGTCTCTTCCATCATCACAGCATTCTAAAAGTGGAGACAGGAGGATCTACAATCAGGGTCACCCCCCTGGCTCCATAGATAATTCAGGGAGAGCCTGGGCTACATGAGACCCTCCTCCCCCAAAGAAAGAGCAGAAAAGAGAGATTTCTTTAACTGACATGAATCATATAAAAAAACGCTACACACACATGCATGAGTGCACACACACTCCCAGATACACACAACACACACACAGATACACATTACATGCACACGCACACATGCACACAGACACACACACACAGACACACACACACACACAGATACACACAGCCTGCTCACAAGTCCCTAGTTTTGTAATGTCTCCTTTGATGCTATTTTTTCCCCTGGGCTGAGAGTTTGGAGTTGTGAACATGATTGTGCCAAGAATAGCCAACGTCCACACGCGTGTGTCAAATGGGATGTTGATACCCAGGAGCTGGCTAGTTTAAGGTGATCAGTCTCGGGCCTGTGACACCCGGCGGCAAGCCGGCTGTGACCAATAGTTGCAGAACTGGCTTGGCTGCTCAAAGATAAGGAACATCTGGATGGCAGGATGGTGTTTCTTCACTTCGCCCTGTTGTGTATAATAACTCCCTTCAGGGCTCCTTGGTGGTGGCAGGCAGGGAGCTGCGAACAAAGCCAGGATTCACGTCAGGCACCTGCCTGTGACTGGCTGCCCCTCTCTGCCCCTCTAACCTCCGTAGCTTACATTGCAGAGTCGACAACTGAGATCTGGGATGACTCCATTCTCCTGTGTGTGGAGAATCTTGTCATCAGTGCTCCCAGGTCTGTGCTTATCAGGCCGAGGAAAGAGATTCAACTTAGTAAGTTCTCAGGAAGCCTGAAGGTCCCGGAGAATCAACACAAAGAAGACACCATGGTGCCTGTTTAGTCCTAAGGTCACGAGCCTTGTCCTGAAGCCTAGAGTCAGCTCTGAAGCCGGGATCTACACAGCTGAAGTGTTTGGTGTGTGTCTGTGCGTGGTGGGGGAGGGGCTAGAGCTGGGGTCTGGGGCTCCTGAGCGAGCGTGAGTGAGCACAAGGCTATCTACCAGATGGGTCCGTGTCCCTCCTTAATAGAGTAGGAACTTGTTTGTCTCATGCTCAAAGCAGTCTGGCTTATAGAGGACCTAAGTGTTGGACCTCTCCTCCTACCCTGCTGATGACCCGTTGAAATGAGAGCTGGCAGAAAGTGCATCGGGGACCTCCTCACTGGGACCCACTGGGCCTTGGCCAGGGACCCTGGCAGAGTCAAGAGCCATGGCTTTGTAGTGGCTGGGTGAGGTGGTGTGAGTGGAAGCAGCTTTTATCAGGTGAGACCCTGGCTGTCACATGAGGTGCCAGTTGGAAGGCAGAGAGGGATGGACGCAGGCTGTCATTCTTGGGCTTCCCCACTCCCACTAGTGCCTGACAGAGTTGCTTTGGGTCAGTACCATGGAGTGAGTGGCTTAGGAAAGGGGCTTGGCTCAAGGTGGTTATGGCTGGTATGAGAACAGAGCTGGCTGCCTAATTCCTGGGATTCGGTGTGAGAGGAAAATGCATCCCTGTGCAAAAAGGAGGAGAGTGTGTTTCTGTCTCCCATCGTCATGGCTTTTACAACATTTATTTTATTGATTGCTGTGTATATGTGTATAAGGTGCGTGTTGGGCACAGCACACATGTGGAGGTCGGAGGACGACTTTGTGACGTTGGTTCCATTTTTTTATATGGGCTCCTTTGCCTGCTGAGCCATCTTGCCAGCCTCAAGTTCTCAAAACACGTGGTTAGAGGGCAGGGGAGTGCATGCCGTGGCACATGTAGGAAGATCAGAGGACAACCCAGTTGGTTCTGTCATTTCACCATGTGGATCTGGGGTTTGAACTCTGGTCACCAGGCTTAGTGACAGAGCCACTGAGCCACCCCAATGGCCTTGTCTTGGGTTTTGACTCCTTAGGATTGTACTTTAGGATGACTACTGGGCATGTGCAGAGACCCCAGAGGGAGGGAGGTCAAAGCCACTGGAATAGTGGGAAGGGAAGGGAAGCCCTGCATGAACAGAGCCATCCAGCCCCATGCTAAGCATCTATCTTTGTTCCCTTGAACTTCTTCTGTGTGGCACAAATGTAAAGATAAGAGCAAGGTGATGAACAGAAGCTCTAGGTACCACTTCTCTGCATCTGTGATTTCACACCCAGGAAGCCTCAAAGCGGACGCGTCTTGGGTTCTCATTGAAAGAGAAGGGGAAGATTTACAGTGAAGCACAGTCATGGTCTGTGCAGAGGGGAAGGGGAAGATTATCATTGAAGGACGTGTCTTGGGTTCTCATTGAAAGGGAAGGGGAAGATTTACAGTGAAGCACAGTCATGGTCTGTGCAGAGGGGAAGGGGAAGATTTACAGTGAAGCACAGTCATGGTCTGTGCAGAGGGGAAGGGGAAGATTATCATTGAAGCACGATTGTGTCTGTGCAGAGAGGAAGGGGAAGATTAACTCTGATGCATGGCTGTGACTGTGCTGTCTCAGGCTATACTGAGCAGTTCCTGCGATGGTTTTAATTACACTTTAAAAAATTATTTCATGCATGTGGAGGCCAGAGGAAGACTTGTGGGAATCTGTTCTCTCTTCCGGCCATATGAGTCTCAGAACTCAAGCTCCGATCCTCCGGCTTGACAACAAGGATCATTCTTTCCTCACTGAGCCATCCCACCCGTCTCCTTGGAGGGCTTTCGACCTGTGAAACCTTGGGAGTGACAGCAGACAGGGAGCACAGCAGCATTCAGTAGGGCCTGTGGTCACTATGGCCTCCAGAGCTAGAGGGCTGGGCTCTTCCTCAGCTTCCTGCCTACTTCCTGCCTAACAGGGGGTGGAGGTCCAGCCGTGTTGCTCATGGGTGCCGAGGCTCCAGGTGAGTCAGCCTGCCCTTGGAGGAGGCGCTGTGACCCTGCAGCTTGCTATGGTTCATGCTGGAGGCCTGGGATGGAGGTGCTAGGTTCTGACGCCTCCTGAGCTGGAGAACACCATCTCCCTTGCCCCACCCTGGTCATCCTCTGAGGGCGTCTCGTGTCCTGAGCTACTAAGAACTCCAACCTGATGGACCACCCTTGGTGGCCCTGCCTTGTCCCAGTGGCTTCCTTTAAAGCCCTGACTGCAGAGAAGCCGTATCCCGAGGCTGGAGTGGTGGTGGTCATGAGAGGGGAGGCAGCACATAGATAGCCCCAAGTTCCTTATGGAACAATCTCCTGAGGAGTCACCGTCCTCCCAGGAGCTGCAGCCACCGTGGAGAAGCCATGGAGGTTGTACAGTACTTAAAGTTAGGTTAAGCACCCGTCAGTTCCCACATCTAGGCAGAAGCTGTTCTACTACAAGGCCTCTTCTAGAACCTTCTGTTGACTTACTGGAGGGAAGAGAACCCAGCAAAGCACGGTCAAGTGTAGACAGGGAAGATGTGCCTGAGACTTGTGATTCTGGAAACTTCCATGACCAAGGTCAGCGTTGCACGTGACCTCTCTGAACAGCCATGGGCATGAGGTAAGGCCTGGTTAGTTTGTGTGTCACCCACAAGACCACTCATGTATTCCCAGGGTTTATAAGTCTTTGCTTCTAGGCCGATCAAATGTGGGGGGTCTTGTGGGTACTGGGGGTCTGATATGAGATCACCCCTGGCCCAGAGTTCCGGCTGCAGCGAGCGTCTGGCAGGTCCACCCCTTCCTGGTGTATGAAGGAGGCCAAGGTGACTCACTTGGTTATTTCCCCGTGTCCTGCTGTGTAAGAAGACGCTTGGTCATAAGAATCAGTGAGAGTCGGGTTTGTTCCCAGGCTGCTGGGTTCCCCCTTTGCTCTGTCCACGGGATCCTCCCAGCTTTTAGGTGGCATTAGCAGAGTCTCCATGGTCCTTGCTCATCCACAGGCTTCCCCTCGGCACCTATGGAGAGTTAATGAAATGACCAAGAAGTCAGACTGACTCCTAGCAGCCCCAGGGAGCATGTGAGCAGAGCCTTGGGCCTGCTCCACACCTCAGACACTGGCACCTAGGGTGACTCTGGTATTCTGGGCTTCAGCTGGTCTTGGGGGTTCTGGTGCTGTCAGGACCGTGAGACCCACTTGATGGATTGGCAGCATCTCATTCGTTAGACGTCCTCCTTGTGCTCCCTCTCTGGGGCAAGTGAGCAGAAGGCCTGCCCCACTGTGGAGTATCTTGAGGTGAGGGAGGGCAGAGCATGACGCATGACAGACAGACAAAGCCTGTTGCTTCTGCTGTGGCACAGGGTACTCGCTGGAGGAAGGGGTGGGGCTCAGGGAACCAGACTTGCATTTGACTGAGACGCTCCTGGGTGGCACCACGCACAGGTCACAGAGCCCTGACTCCTGGGAAAAGAAGTCCATCTTCCTCCTTTGTGATCTGGGAGGTGGCTGTGCCCCAGGAAGCCCTGAGGGCCGGTGTCTCTCTGAGTCACTTTCCCTCTGGTTTCTGAAGACTTCCAGCTCAGCTGCTCTTTCCTAATCTCCCCACCCCCACCCCCACCCTGAGCATGGAGGGAGTGAAATTTCGGTGTGCCCTGCCTTCTCTTTTCATTAAATTCTGCCTATGCCTATGGTTATTAACTGTTGTCTCTGGGGTACCCGGGACTGGGCGGGACCCTTCCCTCTTTGTCTTTTCATTTTCCCCTTTCTATACCTGTCCTATATTTTTTTTTCCTCACAAACCCACAGCAAATCTCAGTGGCCACAATTCCACACCTTCGTCCCCATTTTCCTCCAGGACACTGTGAGCTTGTCGCTATGTGACAGCCAGGCTATGATGTGCGTGGGCATTGTGGTTCTTCCTCGGAGCTGCTCTAAAGGCTGTGGGATATGTTGCAAGCTTCTCTGGCCCAGACTGCTCTCCTGTAGACTCTATTGCTCCACCGGGTCCCCAGCCTGTATCTACCCTCCGTGCGATGGCGCCTCCTGGGAAAAAGAATGATTAAATATAGGATTAAATATCTAGACCATTAAGTAGTGATTAACTATTAAATAGGGAGTGGAGCGTCAAGTGTGTCACACGCCTGCATGGGACGTCACGACAGAACCTTGAGTCCTTTTCTCTCCCACTGGCGTGAAAATTGCCAGGTAGGCTAGGCCAGCTGGCCGGAGAGTGGTTCGTCTGTCTCTGCCTCTAACCTGTCTCCTTCCCGGGGCTGCTTGGTGTTTTGTTTAATTTAATACGGTTTTTGGAACTTAAACTTGGATCCTTAGGCTTGGAAGGCTCAGTCCCCATTGTTCCAGGTAGGTGCTGTCACACGTCACTGTATCTTTTCTGCACCTTCAGTGAGCCATTCCAGTTCCTCTGCCCCTCAGCTCTGCCCCTCAGCTCCCCCACCTCCCCTGAGTTCTGTGCCATTAGCAGGCCGGCGTATTCACCTCGGATGGTGTCCATACCTTGCTAGTTCCCTTTCCCATTTTGAGCCCTTAGAGGGAGTCCCAGAGGTTCCGAAATTTCAAGTCTGTAGTTAGACAACTTGCCTGGGAATTTGAAGGCTGGTCCTCTGACTCGTAAGTTTTACTTCGCTGTGCTGGTGGCTAATTTTCTCTCGGGCACCTCAGCCTCTGTCAAAATACTTAATGCAGGAAGCCCCTGGTACCTGGACTGAGTGTCAAGTGAGTGAACCAATCATCCTTCCTGTCTCTTCCTGGCCAGGTAGATCCTAGGCCCCCAACACTGCTCCAGCCAGGGACCAAATGCTCCCAGGACCAGGGGTCAGAACCAACATCACTGAGGTTAGGGGTCTGATGCTGCCCACAGGGAGGCCCTTGGTATCCCCAGGGCTGGAGGAAAACCACCTTTATCAGCTGGTCTCTAGACGGGCCAGCAAAGCCTGAAGCTGACACCAGGGGCGGGACTCCATTTCCAGGAACACAGGTGTGGTACTTCCTGGAGTCACCTTACCTATCATCCTGGACTCAGCTGAGGCCCTGCTACTTCCTGCTGTACAGGCCACAGCAGATCGTAAGAAAACCCGCCTTGCACAACTGATCCCAGAATGAGTGGGTGACATGGAATGGGTGTCTGTGAGGCAGGGAGGAGGTAGATTGCTGGGACCACTGCCCAACAAGAGGTAGGCTCAGTGCTCAGGCCTACTGTGGCCTTGGGTGAAGTCTTTTGAGCCTGGGACACCACTTGCCCCTTCAACAAAGTGGTCACGGCAAATCTCCAACCTTTTGGACAGACTTAGAAGCTGCTACAAGCCGACTTAGCAGCTGTGTTGGGCCAGTTGTGCTCGGTGAATATGCAAACTGGGTCTGCAGCTGCGAAGGGGACCTGTTAGAAGACCATGAGACAGGCACTGAATGTCCTTTGTCCAGACCATTATAGTTAATACATGTCTCTGCTGACCACCTGACCCTCACCCTTGCCACCCCTATTGGGTACAAATTACACAGTGATCCATTGCTCTAAATACTTGAAGAGATTCATTTGTAATTGCAGTAAAGGCTTTACAGTCCCCTCTATACCTCACTCAGTCACGGGCACACTCAAGTGGTCCGTGGACTCACACCTTCTGCATGGGATCTGGAACCTTCTGAAGTCCAGTGTCCCCTTGTCCCCTGCTATATGTAATGGTTCCTTGGTTTTCCTGATCTTCGAGGTCCCTGGCATTCTTCCAAGATCAATAGAACTTTTTAGTTTTTCCAGTCAAGTTTTCTCTGTGTAGCCCTGGCTGTTCTGGACTTTCTTTGTAGACCAGGCTGGCCTCCAACTCACAGAGATCCACCTGCCTCTGCCTCCCAAGTGCTGGCATTAACAGAATGTGCCACCACGCCCATCTGAGGTCCTGCCATTCCTAAAAATCCCAAACTCATAACTTTATGGAATGTTCCCCCATTTGGGCTCGTCTGGTGTTTCCTCATGTAGACATGATCCACTCTCTGAAAGGCCTTGTGGAAGGGTGTGTGCGTTTGTGTGTGGTGTGTGTGTGTGTGTGTGTGTGTGTGTGTGTGTGTGTGTGTGTGTATGCCCACTGTGTGCTGAAGTGCCCACTGTGTGCTGAGATCGGCCTTGAGTTGGGTGTTTTCCCCTCTTCTCCACTTCACTCTTTGAAACTGAGTTTCTCACTGAACGTGGAGCTTGCTGGTTCCGCTACATTGTCTGCCTCTGCATCCCCCAGCACTGAGACTATAGTGCATGACTTTTACATGGGTGCTGCTGGGCACTGAACTCTGATCCTCATGGTTGTGTGGCCCACACTTTACCAACTGAGCCATGTCCCCAGTGCCCTTGTGATACCGAGTGTCCCATTGCTGGTGGTGGCAGCTTGTAGCCTGAGCCAGGACTCACGTGTCTCTCTCTGGCCTGCATGGGTGGTGCTCTCCTGACTAAAAGCTTGACGGAGTGATGTCCTAATCCCACTATTCAGCCACTTCTATGTTCCCTCTTCCCCCCACCCCCTTGAGTCATCCACACCCGTGTGAGCACGTGCATTCCAGTTTGACTTTATTTTTTAAAAGATTTATTTATTATATATAAGTACACTGTAGCTGTCTTCAGACACACCAGAAGAGGGCATCGGATCTCATTACAGATGGTTGTGAGCCACCATGTGGTTGCTGGGATTTGAACTCAGGACCTCTGGAAGAGCAGTCAGTGCTCTTAACCGCTGAGCCATCTCTCCAGCCTCCAGTTTGACTATTAATGTCTGCTGCTGTCAGTATTCATTGTAGCTTGTTCTAGATGGCCCAGATCTGGCTTGTGAGACTCTTCTTCATAAGGCCTCCTTGTCCTTCTAGCCTCCTCCAGAAGCAGGAGAGTCTGTTGAAATGAGAAGAAACACTAGGCTTGCCTCCGGGAAACAGCTTTACCTCTGGGATCCTGGATGTGCATTTTGCTTGGACCACTGTGTTGAGAAAGAAAAAAGACCCTCTCTGTCTTTGTTAATGAGATGAGGGGCGTGCGTCATAGGCGTGCACTGCTTGTCTATACTCAGCCTTGTGTCTGTGCATATATGCACCCGCACATTTCAACCCAATAAATCCCAAACAGCCTATGTGCAGTCTATAGTAATCGGGCTATTTCTGAACCATGCAGTTTACCTATGTGTGAACAGTCTCCTCCCCTTGTCAGCTACGCGTTGATTTCCAATTCCATTGGCTGCCACTTGGCCCAGTTGTGTCCCTTAGTCCCTGACACTGCCGTCTCTCTTGAACAGTACACATGGTGGTCATGATGTGTCTTTCTGAGAGCTGGATACACCTTTAGGCCTTACTTTATACACACATACATGCACCACTTGCATACATGTGCATATACACCCATATATACACTCTCATGCACATACACATGCATACATGCACACATATATGCATGCAAGCAAATTCATGCACATGCACACTCTAGACACCATTGCAGCCCAGACAGGAACCCATTGCCCTGGCTTGACCCGAGGCTGCAGCTGGGACTGTCTCTTGGCGGTCTTGGCTGTACACTCTTGTTGAGTTCATATCACAGGATGACACACCAAGATTTAGGAAAGCCACAGTTTTTGCTGAAGGAGGCCCAGTGGGCAGGTAGGGGAATCAGAATTCGAATCCTGTCGCGTTGAGCGATTTTCCCATTTAATATTAAAAAGCACCAGACCCTACTGGGCTCACTTGCAAAATCTATGCCTTCCTTTCTCTATGGCACTTTCACTATGCCAGGAGACCTGCCTCTCAGGATGTGTAGGACCTGAGTCTCCTCCAGAGCTGCTCTCTGCCCTGCAGCGTACTCTCTGGGCCTGCTGGAGGAAAACAGAAGCTTTCTCTCATAAGTCCCCTTTCTCTAGAGTGCTGGGTCTTATGCTCTCTCAGCATTGATTTCTGGGGAAGCTACTGCCCTTCTCTCTCTATCTCTGCCCCAGGCAAGGTAGGACTGGCTCCCGCCCCCCCCTTTGAAGTTTTTTCTTTTTCTTTTTCTTTTTTTTTCCAGAGCTGGGGACCGAACCCAGGGCCTTGCGCTTGCTAGGCAAGTGCTCTACCACTGAGCTACATCCCCAACCCTCCCGCCCCCCTTTGAACCAGTACTTCTTACCCGTAGTCCAAGACTCACAAAGGCACAAAACCACTCCCCATTGTCCCTGCCTTTAGCTACCAGGTTCCCAAACTCAAAGGCTACCCGAGTCCCCGTTGTAGGGTGGATTCTGCCAGAAGTGTCTTCTTTTCCTCAGTGCCTGTCTTTTTCATCCCCTTCTCCATCTCTCGTTAATGGTGCCACCATTTGGGGAAGACTCTGTGGAAATATCCATTACGTTAATCACCTACTGTGGCAACGAACACTTTCGTGTGCCTATGAGGTAACAGCCCAAACTGGACGCAGCCTACACGACCACCCCTTCAGTCAGCTAATAAATCACGGTACCAGGCTGCGCTATACGGATGGAATAAAATGCCTATGGTCCCGCAAAGCGACAGAGAGTGACTTGCAGTGGCTGGTAGATAAGCAGCCACTCTCACAAAGATAACAGGAGGGCTGGTGTCCCTGGGTGTGACCATTCTCTGGGTTTCTGAAGCAGGCACAGCAGATCCCCGTATAAAGCGGTCACAGTGTTTAAGATTTCTAGAAGGCAGTGTTGGGGGAGAGAGCCCCGTGCTAGGGGGATTATGGGACCTGTAAGTTCCATCCTGTTTCTGGGTGGTGCTCACCAGGTGTATACATGCATGTGGGTGTCCAGACAGCTGTGTGTGATTTGCACGCCTGGGTGTTCCTCAATATACAATTAACACTTTCATTCAGGGAACTCGGAGAGGTCTCTGGTCTTCTTTCAAGGGCAGCACTGGGTCATGGGTCGTGGTGGTCTCCTGGTTGACCAGCTAGCCCATCAGTGGGTTGTGTGGGTTGGCGCTGACCCGGAACTGTTATAAACAGCGAGGCTCTGAGAGAACCCTTCTGTAAGAACATCTGTCTGAACAAGAAGTGAGCAGAGCATTTCCAACATGGATGGTGACACAGGCCCCGCAGTGGGGACTCTCCTGGTTCCTGCCCCATGGCTGTATGTATGAGACAAGCTCTCCCTGGCGCCAGAACTAGTGTGTGGACGCCCTCAGCTTTATCATGGGATCGGCAGCCTCAGTCCACATCCTCTCTCCAGTTTTCATAAAAAAGCCCAATGGACTGTGGGTTTCCCCTTTCACGGGCCAGAGACTCACATCTTCCCTGCAGCAGTCTTATCTCTGGATGCTTCTCAGCTTGTGTGTTAGGCAGCCCAGTCCCCTTTGTATCCTGGATTTGAGTGCATTTCTTATCTGAATTTTATCTTGTACATAGAAAGTCCTTTCTCACCCTGCGATCCTAAGAAAAGGCAGGCCTCGGTTTCCTCTTGCACTTGGATGGCTTAGCTTTGTCCTTGTGTTGTTACTTGTTGATTCAAGTGAAGGCGCTTGCATAATTTCTTGGCATAGTGCAGGGACTGTGGTCTCCCAGGCAGCGGGCAAGGGTTCTCTGCATTCGGGAAGAAGCCAGGGAATAAGGGACCAATGCAATGAATCACCGTGAGGGTAGACTTGGTCGGCTGCAGTGGCCAGGGCACAGGCAGGCATTGGCCTCTGTAGGGAGGAGGGTGGTGCTACCATAAGGGACATCCTGTGCTGTGAATGCCACTGCCTTCCTGCTCCTGTGCCTGTATCATCTGGCTGCCTCCCTGTGCGTGGCTGTGCCTGCAGCTGTTGTAGCCCTTTCTTTTTTTCTTTTTTTTCCAGAGCTGAGAACCGAACCCAGGGCCTTGAGCTTGCTAGGCAAGCGCTCTACCACTGAGCTAAATCCTCAACCCCTTCATGGCCCTTTCTAACAGCAACACTGATGGTTCTCACCATCTCCCCCTTCTACAGTATGTTGTAGCACCTTCCATTTTGCATGCACTGTGTTGACATTCCCGTGTAAGTTGGACTGTGGCCGCCCCCTCTCCCATGAGGCCAGTGGAGCGGTGTGGGAAGCCCGTGGATGGGCCAGCAGGTCTGAGTGTCTGGGTACAGGGAGTGCTGGAGCCTGGAGCTCGGCAGGTAGCTGATGACCACACTAGAATACCACAGTTGCTTCGGCCTAACACAAACTTCCATCACTCCAAGCTACACCCATGTGTTCCTTAGTGTTTGGAGAACAGAGTCCAACCTGGGCCTCACGTGTAAAAGTCAGTCTGACCAGGGTGGCTTCTTATGCAAGTTCCAGGGAAAGAACTGTTTCCCTGCCTCTCCCAGCTCTGGGAGGGCCACCTGCGGTTCTTAGCTTGCAACCCCCTGCCCCCTCCATCTCTGTTATAGAGTTCAATGGCTCCATCAAGACAGTACCATACATCCCTAAGTATCTCGCAAATTCTTCATACCTAGTGCCATTAGTGCCACTGAAATATGTTTCCTCCTCCTCCCTCCCTCCCTCCCTCCCTCCCTCCTCCCCATCTCTCTCTCTCTCTCTCTCTCTCTCTCTCTCTCTCTCTCTCTCTCTCTCTCACACACACACACCATACACAACAGGAGACCTATAGCTTTAAAAGAAAAAACACCATATTTTTTTTTCTTTTTTCTTTTTTTCGGAGCTGGGGACCGAACCCAGGGCCTTGCGCTTGCTAGGCAAGTGCTCTACCACTGAGCTAAATCCCCAACCCCGTATTTTTTTTTTTTTTAAATAGGACTTTACTATGTAACTCACACTGGCCTTGAAGTCTCAGCAATCCTCCTGCCTCAGTCTTCCAAGTGCAGAGAAGGCGCACAGAAGCTCAGTTTGAATAATGTTTTCAGCAGGTGTGTGTCTCAGTTTCATACGCGTGAAGGAATTCCTGACTGCCCGTCTGGATATCAGAGGTGGCAGGGCCCCTGTACTCTCGTTTATTAAGTCTGGTGCTTTCTTCAGGACCCTAGTTTCTGAAAGGAACCCTGCTGTCCCCTCATTGCGTAGGTTTGGAGTGTCTTGGTTCCTGGAAGTGCATGTAGGTCTTCCCTCTCCTTTTGTTCAGTAGTCTGCTGCATTTCTGTGATTCCCCTGCTGTGATAGCCCCTACTGCTCGGAGAAAGAAACTGAGGCGGGGTCAGTGTTTTCACGAATGTTGGAGGAACTCACGTGAAACAAGACAGAGATTCCTGGGGTCTAAGTGAAATGAGTTGGGCCCCTGTGCTGGACAGATGGGAGGCAGGGAGGATGGACAGATGGACAGGGAGGCAGAGAGGAGGACAGATAGATGCAGAGGGAAGCAGAGGAGTACGCTGGACAGATGGACGGGGAGGCAGTGTGCACTGGACAGACAAGGAGGCAGAGGAGTGCACTAGACAGATGGACAGGGAGACAGAGGAGTGCGCTGGGCAGACAGGGAGGCTCTGGACAGATGGATGGGGAGGCAGAGAGGACGGGACAGGGCTGAGGAAGGCTGTGCCCTGCTGCCCAAATGACCCCTCTACACTGAACTCCAGGGCTGTCCGTTGAGCCTGTGTCTTCCATGGGAGACTGTGCTGTCCTTTGTGGGTTCCAGCCTGAGCCTGCTGCTAGAGGAAGCTTCTCTGAGAAGTCTCTGTTGCCTCAGGGCTCCACATGGGAGCAGCAGGCTGTTTGCTGCAGGCAAACAACACTCTGGGGTCACAACGGAGGCATGGGGCAGAGAAGGTCAGCTAGTATGGGATTCTATTGTACCAAACCCACAGAGGTCAAACCTCAGAGAAAATGAGGCCGTGGCTGTAGAGATTGGGGATGTGGGGGGAAGGGAATCACCGGTTGGGAATGTTGGGGGGGGGCAGCACATGGAATGGGGGACAGACACCTAAGGGGACTGTCAGTCACAATAGCCAGGTCATGAGACATGGGTGTGTCTGATAGCAGCCAGGATCTGAATGTGTGTGTGTGTGTGTGTCTGTATATGTGAGATATGTGTGTGTATTCATGTGTGTGCATGTATATATGTCTGTGTATGCCTTTGGGTGTATGCCTGGGAGTATGTGTATATATGTATTTGTGTACACATGCATAAATGGTGTCTGCATCTGTCTATACATATATGTGTATGTATGTATGTGTGTGTGTGTGAACACCTGTGTCATGTGTCAAGGTCACTGCATTTGGGAAGGGAGTGTGGTGTAGCCAGAGGGAGAGGTACAGGTGTGCTCACATCCAGGGCGTCTTTCCATGCAGCAGGAGTAAGAGCCCAACAGTCCAGTGGTGCATATTTCTCTGTGAAGAGAGTTCGCAGCAAGCTCATTTTTGGCATGGGGGCATTCAGGTGACCAAGGAGCTGCGTCCTTACTGCCTTATAGTCTCTGGTTCTTGATACCAGAAGCAGAATCCCAGAGGCGAATGTGCTTGCTGGTCACTGTAACAAATGGGCTATTGGGCACTAACTCTTGGTGGGGTACTGCCTCGGTGAGAAAGGAAGAGGAACTTGGACTCTACCTCAGCTGAAGGAAGATGTCACCACCTCTTTCCTTCCTCCTTCCCAGTTCTCAGTGATGGCCTGAGAAGGAAAAGATGTTATCATGTCCTGGTGTCAGAATTCTGGGAAGAACACTGTAAACATCTTGATTTGCCCTGGCACTGAGGTCTGTCTATTGTCACAGTGTCCCAGGCCTCTGGGCATTTGTTGTGCCTTGGGTTCTGTGCATGGACCTCAGGCCTGGAGAACCTAACAGATGGCCTCTACCCCTTTCCTGGAATTATTTATAAAAGCTTGTAGAACTAGGGTGTGATACCACATATTACCACCAGAGGCACTCTTTTCAGTTTATGCTAGACCCGAATTCCTGTGGTGAGGCTTCAGGGTTTTGAACATGTAAAATGTCACCCTAATCTTGTTAAAGAAGTTGTTTCGTACAGCTGGACAGATCATTGAGACAGCAAAGT
Source organism: Rattus rattus (assembly GCF_011064425.1). Classification (NCBI taxonomy): domain Eukaryota; kingdom Metazoa; phylum Chordata; class Mammalia; order Rodentia; family Muridae; genus Rattus; species Rattus rattus. The sequence continues at coordinate 39,362,557 of NC_046170.1, forward strand.
GCTTTGATATACAGACATGACCATGTTCCACACAGGCATGAGTAGGGTGGTACACATGTGTAATACGCCTGTAACCTAACCCCAGGCAGAGGAATACAGAACCAGGTGGGGCCTCAGGGCTCAGTGGCCAACCAGACTCACCAATATGTGAATCTTTGCTTCAGTGAGAGCCCTGTCTCCTAAAAAACAGTGAACACAGTGATGGAAAATACCGTGTTGACCATGTCACATGTATGTGCACATTATACATGCATGTTGACTATATGCATAAGCATACTACACACACATGCTGACCACATGTATGTGCATACTACACATGCATGTTGACCATGTGTATGTGCATACTATACATACACGTTGATTACATGTGTGCACACTACATACATATGTTGACCACATGTATGCACACACTACACAAGTACGTTGACCGTGTGTATGTGCATACTATAATGCATGTTGACTACATGTATGATGCATGCTACACACACATGTTGACCATGTCACACATATATCATATACACACCAAAATATAATAAAACACACCATACACATATTATACACACATACGACATACATACTCATACATCACCACACATATACCAATACACACACTAGAATATAATAATAAAAACATAACATACATATACCATACACACATACAATAATACACATATTCATACAGCACCACCACCACACACACACAAGAACATAATAATAACAATGACATAAAAGGTTATTTCCAGACAGATGTGTCAGTATTAGCCAATGACTATAAGTAAACCCCACAGGCCCCTAGCAGGATGGCTAGGAGCTGAATCTAACCCGTGCTGAGGAGACCTGAGCACCTGTGGAAAGAGCAGTGTGGCATCCTGCACCGTCACTGACACAGAGAGAAAGCACAGATGGACGGTGCTGGGCGTATGACTGTCTCTGGAGAGTTCACACTGGGAAAATCACTTTGGTTGACGAGGGAGCTTGGGGACTGAAGCCACCTGTCTCCTGATGTAGAAGCAGATCTCAAGGGTTGGCTCATGTACTTGATGAATGTTTATCTTGCATATGTGTGCCCTGCTTTACCCGAGGCCCCCTAGCAAGATGTCCTGTGCTCACCCCCTGCGCTGCTCTCTCCACAGATTGATGAACAGTGCGAGCTGAAAGCTATCGAAAGAGAAAAGGCAGTCGCAGCCCTGCCACCCAGGGAAGCATGCAAATGCAGCAAGGAGGAGTTGGCCAGAACCTTCCACGTAAGAACTTTGTCACGGTGTCTATTTTATATCTGTCGTGAAAGACAGTGCAGCTTATGGGGTGAGGGCTATACTGACTCACAGTTCCAGGTACAGTGCAGACATAGAGACAGAGCGTGAGGCAGCCGGTCTCACTGCCTCTGAGCCAGGAAGCAGAGAGAGTCGGATGCCAATGCTTACCTGGGCCTCCCACTCAGGATGGAGCTACGTACATTCAGGGTGGGTCCTACCTCAGTTAGGTCTCTCTGGAAATGCCCTCATAAGACATATCCCGAATTGATTTCACGGGCACTCCAAGTCCTGTCAAGTCAACAAGGTGAGCCAGCACGTCTCCGATACCATCGTGAGGTAGTGTGTGGATTGAGAGAAAGCACCACGAAGCTATGGGTGTGGAGTGATTTGGATCTCTGCACAAAATCTCAGTCAGCGGTGCCCCTGTCCCAGGAGCCACCCGCCTCAGCCCCTGCTAGAGTCCTTCCACCCGCTGCTCCTTTGTCAATGATGAGAACGGAAACTGTGAGGAAACTGCTCAGCCTGGCTCTCTCCAGCCTCTTCTCATTGGGGCTCAACCTCTTCACCACGCCTGCCTCTCACTCTTCATCTTTTATGGTGTGGAGATGCCAGCTACAGACACATTCTCATGAGTGCCTGAGGGAATTAGAACTTGTGAGCAGTGTAGGAGAGGCACCAACCCTGGCCTAGGAGTCCAACCCCTGGCGCCACAGGATGATGCCAACATCCTATCTTTAGCTTATGTTACTTGGAACACTAAGCAGACTGGTGACATGCGTGTACACACGTGTGCATGCATGTTTGTATGTGTACATGTGTGTATTGGTATGTTGTGTGCATGCACGTGTGCATGAATCACATGTATGGGTAGGGGTGTTTATGTGTGCATATTATATTATTACATGCGCAGATGTGTACCTGTGCATAGGTATTGGGATGTACGTCAGTGTACATGTATATATGTGTGTATATATGTGTGTATAGGCGCCCAGTGTCTGCTTCCTCTTTGGGGTAACCAGGCCACAGCACACCGAGCTGGAGTGCAGGGAGGGAAGCCTAGCTGGGTGTGGGTGAGTGCAGTGAGGATCGTGGTAAGTACTGAGCGTGTAGACAATGACGACACCTGGGAACAGCTTAGAGAACTGGTTCCTTTATTGAGGGGTGGTATTTATGCCCATGGAATGGTGGCCAGGGTCTCTGAGGCAAGGTTTGTGTGGTCCTGTACCGTTGGCCAGGGTAAGGCTGTAGATGAAGATGCTTCTCAGGGACTTGTAGGCGGTGGGGAGGGGAAGCTCATAAGGTCAAACTGGCGGGGTAATAAATTCTTAGGATGGTTGACGGTTGGGGAGCTGGCTTTATGGGGCCAGGTTGGGAGGTTGCCAGGTTGCCAATTCCTGGCATCCTTGAGTTTGAGGTATGCAGGGTTGAAGCTCTCTCAACCCTTCCTCTGTAGCCCTAGGCCACTGGGGTCTCACAGCCCCTCCCTTTTGTTTTATAAAGGAGCAGTGTCGTCATAGTCAACATCTATGTTGGGAATGGTTTGATGTTGAGTCAGAACCTGACTGGCAGTGATTTTCACCTCCCATTCGGCTGTAGTCCCAGATGAAATGAAAGTATGTGTCAACAGTAATGAAGATGTATTTTGGGGCACCGATTTGGGGAGCGTGGGTTGACATCAATTTGCCAGAGGGTATTGGCTTTGGTGGGGTCCATGGTGTGTAGTGCAGAAGAGGAACGCGTTTTTGGTATCCTCCGAGCAAGAGGAAGGTCGGAGAAATGCGTGTGAAGCCCGAGTGTGTGCGTGTGCCTGTGCATGTGTGTGTGAACAGAATTGGTCTGATTGTTTAAGAGAACTCGTAAACACTCCTATGGGGACAACCTGGTCAGTGAGGGCATTTCTCTCAGATACGAGACCTGGCAAAGGGTTATGGGACCTTATGTGCTGGTGTGCAGGGGAGAGGCCCTCCCTCCCCTTTCAAGTGTCTTCTCCTCCAGGGACAAGCCCACTTTCCTAGTCCCCTCCCGGCCCCAGAAGATGCTGGCTCTCACCAGGCACCTGTGACTTCACTCTTTGGCCCTCGCTGGAGCTGGCACTGCTCACCCTACATTCCTATCTCCTTCTAGGTGGACCTGGACAGCGGCCTGTCAGAATTTGCAGTGGCCCAGCGTAGGCTGGTCCATGGCTGGAACGAGTTTGTCACTGATAACACTGAGCCTGTGTGGAAGAAATACCTGGATCAGGTAGGGACAAGACATCCTTCTCTGTAGTCACCCGGGGCACAGGCCAGGAAGGGCGGGTCAAGCATTCATTCTTTAAATATTGATCCTGGGTGTCCTTGGATGGGTTGCACCTAGGGTGTCGAATGAATAAGTTTCAAGATAAACAGTTTTGTCCTTTTGGATGCCCAGAGCCTCCAGGAGGAACCTTGCCTAAGTGACCATAAGACGTAGGTGGCCATAACACATAGGTGGCTATAACCCTTACTAGAAACCAAAGACACTAGGGACACTTGCATGCTGAATGGTGAGTAAATAAGTTGTGTCATTTTATTTTATCATCTCCCTAAAGCTATTTGCAAAGGGGCGGGGGAGCTTGGCCGGGGAGCAGGAAACCCTTCCCCATGGCACACGGATTTGCCAGAGAAAGCAAAGAGACACACGGGATCTCCTGGCAAAAGAGCATTTCAGAAGGCCAAGAAAGAATTAAGAAGGAGTGTTCCTCAAGAGACTCTAAAAGTGAAGAAGGTACTGTCAGGCTGAAGAGACGGCTCGGCCGGTAAAGTGGTTTTGCCACACGAGCACAAGGCATTTGGCTTCCAGAACCTACTCAGTTCAAAGCTGAATATGGTGCTGTGTGGTTGAAATCCTAGTACCAGGGAGGTGGAGACAGGTGGATCTAGCCAGCCTAGCCTACTTAGTGAGCTCTAGGCTAGTAAAAGATCACGCATACACACACACACACACACACACACACACACACACACACACACACACACACACACACACACACACACACACACACGCATGCACTCACGCACGCACGCACGCACGCACGCACGCACGGCGGAGGGGGTCAGGCAAAGACAGAGGCACAGACACACCCCTGTGGTTCTGAACTTCAAGTTTACCTGATCATCTTGGGTACAGAAACTCAAAGTCCCACAGCATTAGGCTGCGATGCTGAGGGCATTCATACCCTGCAGCCTGTCCCTGGGTACCAGCCCATCTTAGCTGATGAGGTCCGAGCTGGTCTGGTGCTGACCGATGTTCTACAAGTCAAATTCGTAGCCACCATTAGGGTATGACCACAGCTGCCAGTTCTGGTTTAGAAGTCTGTATTTTCCCCCCAACCCAGTGCCAATTCTCAATCCCAGCGACCAGGCAGAGTACTCCAACACCGGAGGCCTCCAGGTAGTGGCTCTCCCTCCTTCATTTCTCATACAGGCTAGGCCTCCCCACTTCCTGTTTGTAGACTCCAGGACTGCCCTTAAGCTGCAGCTGCCCTCTGATTGGTTCTGTTTAAAGCTTTCTTGTTTGATTGGTCCAAGGTCCAATCACGGTTCGGGAAGCATCTTTTCAAGTGGGCTTTACCTAGAAGGCTACCCAGTTCTTAGTGCCCTGCATTGACGCTTTTGGCACCAAAATTGGTTTATAGGTTTTGGGGTGGATCTGGCCAAACCCAGAAGAGTCATTGTCCAGACGGTAGAGGCTGCCGGAAGTTAGAGCCCAAGGAGGGAGGCGCAGACCAGACAGGGCTAAAACAGCTCTGCCCCATTGGCTTTCTACTAGATGCTCACCCTGTCTTTTCCTCTGGAGCCCTCTGCTTACACACTGAAGGCTCCCTGCAACACTTCTCAGGACCCTCCCCCCCACCACCACCCGTGCCAAAGACTCTCTCTCCATCTTTTCGTGGGCTAAGGGCCGGCTCACGTATCTCCGTCCTCTATAAATTCAAGGACACACCTATGTTAAGTGACTGGAGTCCATGGTCCTATGGGCACACAGCTTCTCTCTGTGCACCCTGCATACATTCACCCCTTCCTTACAGTCACTAAACTGCTATGAGGCAGCCATGGGGGAAACCTCCTTTATGTCCTCTGTGACCAGTGGACTGACCGCTGAGTCTCAGAAAGGCTATGAACAAGACCCACTCATAGCTCTGGGTGGCTGGTCCCTTTATGTGGCTGTGACAATCTTTGGAGCATGGTAGGCTCTGGGAAGGAGACGTCAGTATCCTATGACATTGTTCTTGTGGAGCACACTGGATGGATCTGTGTGCTCTGGAGTAGGTCTTGGGCTTTGTGGAGATGAGGTCCCTTCTCCTTGCCAGCAGACCCCACCCCGTGTGTCTCAGACCCAACTCCAGAGCTTGAAAGCATCCCACTGTGTGGTGGGATTCTCTCTGAAGGACCAACTACTCCTATCCCTTCCCATCCCTCCTCCCTGCAGCCCTGGCGGGGAGGTGGAGGAGGAGGAAGAGGAAGAGGAGGAGGAGGAGGAGGAGGAGGAGGAGGAGGAGGAGGAGGAGAAGGAGGAGGAGGAGGGCAGCAGCAGCAGCAGCAGCAGCAGCTTCCTGCTGGGTCAGGAGCCGTTCCTGGAGTTGCACAGCCAATGTTTGTCCATTCCACCAGTACCAAATCCTACCATATCCTCCTGGTTTCACCGGCCTTGGCCACTTACTGAGCCCTGGGCAGGCTACTCTCAGTACCATGGCTCCAAAGAGCCAGCAGCAACTGGGCATGGAGACTCTTACATGGAATCCTAACACTCAAGAGGCTGAGGCAGAAGGATTGCTGTGAGTTCTGGGTCAGCCTATGCTAGAGAGTGAGATGCTGACCCAGAGAACTTAAAGTAATCAGGCATGCCACAGACACTTGAACATGAAAAGGACCAAGAATTCAAGCCCATTCTTGACCATGTGGCAAGTCTGAGGGGCGACTGAGCTATGGAGACCCCATCCCAAAAAATGAAAATGAAAGAGAAACAAGGGAAGGGGAGGGAAAGGGAGAGGAGAAAAAGACAGAGTTCCTATGCACTAGGAACTGGAAGCTGGGGGCTGGAAGAAGTCGGAGGTAGGTCCACATTGTGAGTCGATGGTGGAGACAGGCAGGGAAAACCAAGATTCCTGAGTTCTTGTCCCACCACTGGAGCCCGTGCTGGATCATGAAAACACTGTGACATCACCAGGGTAGGCGAGGCCTGTGATCTCAGGACTGTCACCTCCCAGCTGTCAAGTATAGATGGGGTGGTAGGATCAAAGTGTCTTTGTGCCTCTGGTGTGGAAGAGGCATCTGCTAGGGCCAGCTCAGGGCTGCTGTGTGAGCTACCTCAACCCACCGGGATAAACGTGACAGCTCCAGGGGTGATGGTGGGGTTAGCCCCGTCATGTGTCACACCAACACACACTGCAGTGCTCCTCACGGGCTGTGGGACCCATGCACCGAGCCATATTTCCTTTTGTGCCTTGGCTGCTGGGAAGCTCAGAGGCAGAGATCTGCTTAAGATCCCCCTGATCTCCTTGACTCTGCTGTCTGGTCTTTAGTGTGTTCGTACTTCCGTTCGATTCTCTGTAACATGAGTTGTCACAGCATGAGAGATCGACAGGCAAAGCACCAGTGGAAAGTTCTTTGGAGAGATCTTTGGGACTTCAGTGCCTAAGTGGCATGGGGTGACACGTGTGGGGCTAAGAGGAACATCACTAGAGTCCCCAGATGTTATCACAGGACGGGGTGATTGTGGTACACAGGGTTTGGGGGGGGGGTCTGTTGCAGCAAGAGAGGAGTGTTTGCTGGTGGTAGCCAGGACGGGCATTTACCGTGTATCCCAAAGAGAGCCTTGAAGGGAGATGTGTACCCAGACGAGACAAAGAACCCAAAGTCAGGGCCAGGTCTGGGTGAGGACAGAGTCAGGATTAGCCCACAGGTCTGTCAATGGTAGACCTACCTACAGAGGAGGAATAATGGGTTGAGCAGTCCCCTGTGTAGGGAGGATTGGAAGCCTGGCCTCACGGGAAGGTCTGAGCTGCCCAACAGCTGCAGGTAGAAACCTCCGCTGGCTTCTGTGGCATGAAGGTTCTGTGATTCATCTTTCAGTTCAGGAACCCCCTGATCCTGCTGCTGCTGGGCTCATCCGTGGTGAGCGTCCTCACCAAAGAGTATGAAGACGCCATCAGCATTGCCCTGGTGAGTGACTGGTGGCCTCCACTCCTGGACTGGGATGCTCAGGGCTGGTCGTGCCTGCTGCATCCGTCTTTCCAAAAAAATGATCATGGTTTGCGTATGTACGCATGCATGCGTGTGGGAGGGAACACACGTGTGCACCTGTAGGCCGACCTCATTCCTCAGGCACCATTCATCTTGTTCTCTGAGACAAGGTCTCTCACCAAGTAGGTTCTCACTAGACAAGGTCTAGCTCACCAAGTAGGCTAGGCTGTCTAGCTATCAAGTCCCAGGATTCCACCTGTCCCTGCCTCCCCAGTGCTGGGGCTGCGGGGATGCACCCCTGCGCCTGGCTTTTTACTTGGGTTCTGGGGATCAAACTAAGCCTTTCACACCCACAAGGCGAGCATGTCACCAATGGAGCCATCTCCCTAGCCCAGCTATTCCACAAGATAAAAGGGGGTGGGAGTTCACTGTGAGCAAAGTAAGAAAGGGACAGATAAAAACAAGCAAGTCCCCACCACTTGCCTTTCTGCCAGCATTGAGGGGTCTGTGTGGCATAGGCAGCCACACAGCCTGAAGGGGGTCTGTTTGGGGCAGGCTGTTTGCCGTCCTCTCCCCTCCCTGTGAGGTCTGAGTATGTTATATAATGCAGTTACTCCCCCTTAGTTTGCTGCAACCAAATGCCAAAAAGAAGCATCTCTGAAGAGGTTGTTTGGGCTCTAGTTTTAAAAGGGGACAGTCCAGCTGGTGGTGAAGGCCAGGTTGTGGTATTGGAATGGATACACATACACACACACACACTCTCTCTCTCTCTCTCTCTCTCTCTCTCTCTCTCTCTCTCTCTCTCTCTCTCTCTCTCTCTCAGAGTTTGTGTTCCTGCACAAACATCAGGGCCAAGAAGCAAGTTGGGGAGGAAAGGGTTTATTCAGCTTACACTTCCACATTGCTGCTCATCACCAAAGGAAGTCAGGACTGGAACTCAAGCAGGTCAGGAAGCAGGAGCTGGTGCAGAGGCCATGGAGGGTGCTACTTACTGGCTTGCTTCCCCTGGCTTGTTCAGCTTGCTCTCTTATAGAACCCAAGACTACCAGCCCAGGGATGGCACCACCCACAATGGGCTGGGTCCTCCCGGCTTGATCACTAGTTGAGAAAATGCCTTACAGCTGGGTCTCATGGAGGCATTTCCTCAAGGGAGGCTCCTTTCTCTGTGATAACTCCAGCTTGTGACAAGTTGACACACAAAATCAGCCTATAAATATATAATATATACATATATATATATATATATATATATATATATATATATATATATATATATTATACATAGGCCTTGGACCACAGGTCTTTACCACTGGGCTTGGAGCACAGTGTGTATTCAGAGCCCCTGTGCCCAGCAGTGCAGCCAGAGCCTCACTGTAAGTCGGGCTCACACCCCCCCTCCCGGCATCCTGTCTTCTAGGCCGTCCTCATCGTGGTGACTGTTGGCTTCATCCAGGTGCGTACATCCCGAGTCCCATCTGGGAGGAGTAGCTGGGACGTGGTGGGCATTTGTCGGGGTCCCACCCTTGAACAGCACATCTGATGTGCTTCCTGCCAGGAGTACAGGTCGGAGAAGTCTCTGGAAGAGCTCACCAAGCTGGTACCTCCAGAGTGCAACTGGTAAGTCAGGGCTCCACGGAAGGAGCTGATGTGTTTGACAAATGCCTGGCCAATGCTGTCACCTTCGTGGTGTGTCGTGGGGAGAGCTGTCTTGGTCTCACTGCGGGTGAGGAGACCTGGTATCTGCCTTGGTGGTTGTTTGCTGTGTGACCACAGACAACAGGAGGCTCCACCTCTCTGAACCTCTGCTCTGGCATTGGGGCCTAGCTTGACTTGGCAGGGGTTGGGGGGAAGAGCTTGGAAAATGAAGCAGAAACCTGAGTCTTGCCTGAGGAGAGGAGCCAAGAATGCCGAAGTTAAGCTGGGGCAGTAACTCGCCCAGCCACAGAGCCCGGGGCTGACTGGCGTGGCTGAATGTGGAGGGCAGTCCTAGCCACTATTGTATTGTTGTGAAGAGACACCATGACCAAGGCAACTCATAAAGGAGGAGATTACTAGGGGTCACTGTTTCAGAAGGGGGGTTCATAATCACAGGGGCAGGGAGCATGGCAGCAGGCAGATAGGTGTGGCACTGGAGCAGTGACTGAGAGCTTACATTTGAGACACAGAGACAACAACCATGAGGCGGGGGAAGGAGGGAGGTACAGAGAGAAAGCAAGCCCAAGAGTGCCAGCCAGCCAAGAAGGATAGCATGAGCTTTTAAAATCCCCCCAGTGACACACCTCCTCCAACAAAACCACACCTCCTCCTCCAAGACCACACCTCCTCCAACTAGGCCATACCTCCTCCAACAAAACCACACCTCCTCCAACAAAACCACACCTCCTCCTCCAAGACCACACCTCCTCCAACAAGAGCACACCTCCTCCAACCAGGCCACACCCCTCCAACAAGGCCACACCTCCTCCAACAAGGCCACACCTCCTCCAACAAGGCCACACCTCCTCCAACAAGGCCACACCTCCTCCAACAAGGCCATACCTCCTAATCGTTCCCAAACAGATCCATAAACTGGGACCAAGCATTCAAACGTATGAGACTGTGGGACTCATTCTCATTTGAACTAGCACAAGGGTGTTCTCTCTTTAATTGGATCAGAACTCTGGGCAGGTGATGGCCTCTGGCCAGCCCACATGCAACTCCTCTACTATTTCTGTCCCCAGCTCCCATCAATGATGTTTAAAAAGGAAAATTTAAAAAAACAACAAAAGCACCCATCTGTCCTTCACAGCCCTTCGACCTAGGGCAACATGCATCGGTAGAAACTTCTGGAAGTATCGTCTAACCGGCTCTGAACAATGTGGGGTCTCTAGCCATGGTTTCTAAGAAGAGCCCCAAGTGTGGCTGACTGGGGAGGCAGAGTCCTTATTATCTGTCCTTTGATTTTATTTTTTTTTTTTTTTTTTTTTTTTTTCCGGAGCTGGGGACCAACCCAGGGCCTTGGGTTTTCTAGGCAAGCGCTCTACCACTGAGCTAAATCCCCAACCCCCCTTTGATTTTATTAAAGTAAGCATGTAGACGTGATGAGGTGCTTGGATAGAGAGGAGTCTGAATACATTAGGGGCCAACTACATTTCTTTAGAGATTTACTTATTTGTGTGTATTTGAATCAGTGTTGCATGCCGTGGTATGTGTAAGGTCAACTTGGGAGAGCCAGTTCTCTCCTGCCATGGGCTTCTAGGGGTCAAACTCAGGTAGTCAGGTTTGACCTTGCTGAGCCATCTTCCGGCTCTGGGGCCAGCTTTTAAGGGCATCATGTAGAATTCACAAGCTACCCTGAGAACTGAAGTAGCTCACCCACAGACCTGACTGAGGGCCCCACATGTGGCTGGGTCTCCTCAGTACCTGTGCTGATCATAATGGAGGACTAGAGGTTCCATATGGCCTCAGATGTTAGGAGACTCAGGACAGTCAGCTCGGCTCTGAGCCTGCCCGGAGGTTTTCAGGAACACCCACGGCATGAGTTGGGGCTTTAGATGAGAGGAAAGCCTCGTGGGTCATGGGTCTATCTGTTCTTCCAAGGTGCCAGCAGTTATGGGTTGCATGTGACAGACAGACAGACACAGTGACAGACAAATGCAAGACCGAGGAAGAGGGGCACAGTTGGGATGGTGAAGGAAATATGACCCATAGGCAGGATGAACATCCCAGGAGTTGTAAGGGACAATGACTATCTGGGTTTACTCACTGTTGAAGGGCGAGGCTGTTAGAAACCCAGACAGGTGACATTATCTGCTGAGCATCCAGAAATGAGTGATCTATGATGATGACCGGACTTTAAGCTTAAATACCAAGTCTTGACCTTTCCATAGTATGGTGCGTTAGCGAGAGCCCTGAGGCCAATTCAGAGACCATTTCCCTTTCAAAGCAGGGCCAAGGACCCGATGAGGTGCTCGGCAAGGAGACCACACTGGTGAGAGGAGTGGGGGGAACTGCAGGCCTCCGAGAACTCGGCGTCCTCCTCACGAGTAAAGACAGTGTTGTGAGGCAAGAGATGGGATAAATGGGAAGCAGCCGGTGCTCACCACTTCCAAATCCCAAACCATCAAACCAACATAACCCACAGGGAGATGGCAGGGGTGTGGGGGGACAAGGACAGCTCTGATTATTACCAGGCAACCCTGACAGGACACTGAAGGCAGGGAGGACACTGAAGGAAGAACCTGTGGAACAGCAGGAGTGAACCTGGTGTTCTTGGCTACAAAGAATGGAAAATTTTATTGTGCAGAACACAAGGAAACGATATCATGTCATAGCAAGGGATCAGAGTGGGGGTTGATTGACACGGTGCCATGGGCTTGGCCTTGCCTCCTCATTCTGACTGGCTTCCCTAGAGGGTCCAAGGTGGCTGCCACAGCTCCAGCCATCACGGTCACAAACATATTAAGGTCCCACCGAAGAGACTGTGTGTACAGGGCAAGGAAACTTTTCTCACAAGTTCCAGCCAACGCCTCGTGTCTCACCAGTCAGGGGCTCTGTGATGTGCTCATGTCTAAGCCTGTCACAGGCAAAGAGGGAACCACTCTGATGATTATACCCAGGTATGGCCCACTAGCTAAATAGACAGGTGGCTGTAGAGGAGGGAGAAGGCCTAAGCAAAATCAAGTCTCCTGCCAGGAGGAAGGGGTTTCCTACTCCATCTGTCAAGGTCTAAAAAGACCACGGAAATGGGTGTGCTTAAGGCCTGAGTGGAGGGTTTGGGCAGAGACCTTGTCCTAGCTCTCCTTAGCTGCTGAGCTAGGAGAACTAGAAGGAGGACATTTGCAGTAGAAACCTCCCCATACAGTCATAGGTGTGGAGTTATGCACTGAGGAGGGCCAGGCGTCCCAGGCATTGAAGCTACCGCCCTGACGGTATCCTTCCTTCCTGGCCTCCAAGCCAGGGCATCTCAGCATCAAGTGTGTTTTCCCAGGTGACATTGAAGGCCATAACTAGATGGCCTCTGCCCACTGAACCTTCCAGAGCCAGTAGCCTCATTTCTCAGGAGACCCAGGGCCTCTCAGTAGCCATATGTCTTCCCGAAGTATTCTGAGATACAAGAGTTTAAAAAGTGGGACTGAAAGGTCTCGAGAGTTCGCCTTCAATAAAAATGCCAAGTCGATCTGTTCATCTAGTTGTCAGAGGGCATGAAATGGGGGGTCACCATGCTGCCTCCTCTCCCACACAGCCTGAGAGACGGCAAGCTCCGGCACATGCTCGCCCGAGACCTGGTTCCAGGAGACGTTGTGTCCTTGTCCATGGGAGACCGGATCCCTGCCGACATCCGACTCACTGAGGTGAGCACCACTCGACCCCGTAGCCTGCTGGCCCTGGTGTACAGGCAGTGGCAGGGACCCCCAAATCTACCATTACCCAACAGCTTTTTCTTCTAGAACTGAGGTTCCCCTGGCTGTGTGGCTTCCATTCCAGATGGGTTACTCATTGTCAACACTGGTCCAAAAATATTAGTAATTGTCTTCTCTCTTGAGAAAGACAGAGAGACAGATAGAGACCGAGAGACCATTTATTATAATCTGTTCTTTTAGTTGAGTATCCTCTAGGGAGCTGGAAACACAGCTGCATGGCGGGGAGGGCGGCAGCCAGCACTGGCCTAACACATCTTGGGTATGTGGGGGTTTGTGCATTATGTGTGCAAGCTTGTGTGTGTGCATGCGAGCCTGGAGGCTGCAGAACCATCTTGGGTGTCATTTCTCAGACACTGTGTTCCTTGAGTCCAGGGCTCGCTAAGTAGCCTCAACTGGCTGAACAGTTAGCCCCGCAGACCTGCCTGTCTCTGTCTCCCTAGCTCTGGGATTACCATTATGTGCTATTGCCGTGCCAGCAGCTGCGGGCCACCACCACTACCTTCTTCCTCCTCCTCCACCCCCTCCTTCTCCTCCTCCTACTTCCTTGCTCCTTTATATCCTCCTCCCCTTCCTCCTGCTCCCCCTCTTCTTCCTCCTCCTCCTCTTCCCCTTCCTCCTTTGCTTCCTCCTCCTCCCCTCCCTCTTCTTCCCCTCCCTCCTTTTCTCCTTCCTCCCCTCCCTCTTCTTCCCCTCCCTCCTTTTCTCCTTCCTCCCCTCCCTCCTCTTCCCCTTCCTCCTCCCCTTCCCTTCCTCCTCCTTTTCCTCCTCCTCCCCTCCCTCCTTTTCTCCTTCCTCCCCTCCCTCCTCTTCCCCTTCCTCCTCCTCTTCCCTTCCTCCTCCTTTTCCTCCTCCCTTCCTCTTCCTCTTCCCTTCCTCCTCCTTTTCCTCCTCCCTTCCTCTTCCTCTTCCCTTCCTCCTCCTTTTCCTCCTCCCTTCCTCCTTTGCTTCCTCCTCCCCCCCTCCCTCTTCTTCCCCTTCCTCCTCCTCTTCCCTTCCTCCTCCTTTTCCTCCTCCCTTCCTCCTTTGCTTCCTCCTCCTCCCCTCCCTCCTCCTCCTCCCCTTCCTCCTCCTCCTCTTCCCCTTCCTCCTTTGCTTCCTCCTCCCCTCCCTCTTCTTCCCCTCCTCCTTTTCTCCTTCCTCCCTCCTCCTCTTCCCCCCCTTCCTCCTCTTCTCTTCCTCCTCCTTTTCCTCCTCCCTTCCTCTTCCTCTTCCCTTCCTCCTCCTTTTCCTCCTCCCTTCCTCTTCCTCTTCCCTTCCTCCTCCTTTTCCTCCTCCCTTCCTCCTTTGCTTCCTCCTCCTCCCTCCCTCTTCTTCCCCTCCCTCCTCCTCTTCCCTTCCTCCTCCTTTTCCTCCTCCCTTCCTCCTTTGCTTCCTCCTCCTCCCCTCCCTGCTCCTCCTCCCCTTCCTCCTCCTCCTTTTTTTCCTCCCTCTCCCCTTCCTCGTCTTCCTCCTTGTCATTGTCTTCTCTCTTTTCTTCCTACATGGGTCTGGGATTCAGATCAGGTCCCTGTACTAGCAAGACAAGCATTTTACTGACTAAACTATCTCCCCACCCAGGGAATGTGGTTTACTAAGCAGATGACAATGTTAAAACCATCCAGGGCAGGACTGGGTGGGCTATGGGCTGCTTCATAGCAAAGAGGGACACTGAGGCAGAGAGCCACCAAGTGCAGCAGAGGTCTGGTTTGGTGACCCTGGTGAAGATGTCGCCTCTCACACCTCGAAGATTCTAGTAGCATGCATGGGGCAGTGTGAGATGATGCTACGTTCTGGAGAAAGGACTGGGCGGGCAGTCACACGAGCGACAGATTCTCCCAAGAACAAACGAGTACTGCTTAGGCTCTCAGTGAGATGAATGGAAAGTAACCGAGGTTTATCCATGGAGTTCTGAGGACGCGGAGCTCTTTCTGCCGCAAGTGTTCTTGGGAGGCGAAGAGGCACAGCCATGAGAGGGGCTGCACATGAGGCTGGTTTTGAACTCAGCACCTAAAATGCCAAGTGTGAAGTAACCTGGAGCTCTCTGCTTACCCGCTTCGTGCCTCAGTTTCTTTAAATGTATCACAGGAGGTGGTAACAGCCCGGAGCTGTTAGGAGGATTAAGTCGCTTCGTAGATAGAGAACTGTGGGGACACTGGCTGGCTCATAAACTCAGTCTGTGTGAGGAACAGGAGAGCCTTGGGCTGGCCCAGCGTCTCACTACATAACAGACATTTGTCCAGACTGCTCAGAGAATCAGATAATCCACCGCCTGTAATAGCCCAGGTATTGGCGGGTGATTTAAGCTTACATATCCCTGAGTAGACTTCAGGCTTCCAGGTCAGTTTAAGCATCGCCCGGACTGCTGCTACCTGCTCTCGCAGCCTCATGTTTATTTCAGCAACACCTGCACGTATTGGGAACTCAAAGATGACACCATCGTGCTCCGCACATCTCCCTGTTGGCATTTTGCAGCTCCCTGGGACAATCAATAGCTTTGTTTATTCACGGCAGAAAACCTTTATCAGCCATTAAGCTCTGAGACGTGGGAGTGCTCAGCCCTGACCAGTGAGTTCCGGGAACAGGAGGTTCAGAAGCTTCAAGACAGGACCCACAATAGCCTGTGCACAGTTGTATGGTGTCCCAAAGCCTTACCTTCTGCTCCCCTGAGTGGGAACAGAGGCAAAAGTTCTTTGGCTATTCTTTCTGGCTGTGGAGTCTAAAGCGAAGACAACTCCAAGTAAGCTTTATGGAGAGGTCTTACTAGGGGCAGGATTGTAGGGGAGTGAGCAGAAGTACACACGTGGCCCAGGAAAGGAGAGAGCCTTTGTGGGCTCCATCCTCCAGCACAGCCGCCTTGGTCACGCTACGGCTATGTGGGTTATGTCCTCAGTTCTGCCTTGGACTCACTCATGTCTCTTCCCACCCAACCCCGGCCTCATCCCCTGAGACTGTGTCCTCCGCACCTTCTCGTTCAGACGCTCTGTCAGAGGCTCCTGGGAGGAGACCAGTGTTTTATCTATGATCATAGACTGCAAACTGCACTCTAGGCCACCAGAGCCGTGTGAACTGTGGTGTAGCCCTACCAGCTTGGCCCCGCTAGTGATGTTACTGCCATCTTGGCTTTGTCTGCACACCCTGGGATGTCCCCTCAAATTGAAGCTGCGTAAAGACACATTTGTTAGAGCGTTTCCCCGGCACTAACACGTGTGGTTATGCTTGTATTTAAGGAGCCTATTGACCCTGTGGGAGTCTCTCTTGGAACCTCCTCATAGCCTATAGGGCTGTACAGCCTCCCAAGGTGGCACTTGGGGTAGCTTTGAACCTGAGCTGCTCTTCTTACCCAACTCTTGTCCCGCTGTCTTTCTATGTCCCTTCTGCCTACCAGGTGCCAGCAGCTGCTGTAACGAGCCCAGGGTCCAAGTATAGGCAAGGCATGCTCCTCCCTCTTCCCTCCTCCCTCTTCCCTCCTCCCCCAGCCCTGGAGACCAGGAGCTTCCCAGTGACCAGAGGTGCCAGTTCCCTGCATTCTTATGGCTCCTTCTAACCCTTAGCCCCTCTCTGATCACTTGTCCTCCCTAAGGATCTTGGGATGCCATTACCCTTATATCAGTATCAGCTCCCCATTTCAGAGGGCCTGTCGCACCTGCCAAGTACCCTCTGCAAAACTGGGGAACACATCTATACATTCTGAAGAAGGTGGTGTCAGTGTCTTGGGAGGATCCATTCCAGAGCCCCTCCCTTGCACCCACTGCCCTCCAGCACTGAGGTGGGGACCCAGAGCCTTGTGCATGCTAAGCCCATGCCAACCGCTGAGTGACACAACCACTGAGTGACACCTCTAGCCTTTGCATTTTAGTTTGAGACAGGTTTCACTAAACTGTCCAGGCTGGCTTTGAACTTTTGGTCCTCTTGCCTCAGTCACCCAAGTTCTAGATGGCATTCCAGCACCGCCAGCCCCAGCTGACCTGTGTTTCTATGTGCAGGGCTCTATACTGGGTACCAAGAATACAGCAGAGAACAGACATGACCCTGGGCTCCTGGGTTACAGCCTGGAAGAACAGGCCTGAGCCTGTCCTTGGGGATGGTTGTTTAATGGCTGTTGGAAGCGTCTTACGGAAAGACCTGGGACCCAAGAACCCAGCCCCGACTGCGGAGGGCAGGAAGGGCTCCTTGGAGACAACCGCTTTGGGGCTGACCTTGAAGGCTAAATGGACAGGAATTAGCTGTTTTAAACAGGAAGGATCCCAGCTATAAGCCAGGCCTGACTCACCCAGAGGCACTGCTGTCTCCTAGGTGTTGCTGGGACATTGACCCTTCCCGTCCTGAGGTCTCAGCTGAGGTCTGTCCTTCTGCCTGGCCTCCACAGCGGCTTTTCTCTCTGCCCTGTGTCTTTACCTGCTGAGCTACCTCACTGGGCCTGTCCCCCCCTATACAGCTCAGTGACAACACACAGACCCCTGGAGAAGCTCATTCCACATCCAGAGTGAAGCCTTCAGTTACCACCCGGCTCTCACAGTGGTGAAAGGTGCTGGGTGGGAGGCAGGCCCAGGGGCTTGGAGAGGCAAAGAACTGTTCCAGCGAGCAGTCGAGCCACGTTTTCTGCCGATTCTGACGTTGCAAATAGCATTAAACAGGGTGTGAGACTTGCATGTCTTTAAGGAGAGGCCCAGAGCGCCAAGCTTTTCTGAGTCTGGCTTTCCAAGGCCCCTTCCCTGCCTAACGTCTGTCAAAGCTTTGGGTACTGTTCCAATCCTTGAGGCCTCTGAAGGGCAAGAGGGGATCTGAGGATCTCACCTTTGCCCACCCAGGTCACAGACCTCCTGGTGGATGAATCCAGCTTCACAGGAGAAGTGGAGCCATGCGGCAAAACGGACAGCCCATTGGCGGGCGGCGGGGATCTCAGCACCCTGAGCAACGTGGTCTTCATGGGGACGCTGGTGCAGTGCGGGAAGGGTCAGGTAAACAGAGCCCCGGATCCTGCCAGTGCGGCCCCAGGCCCCGCGTTACCTTACCTCCCTCTCTCCTCCGCACAGGGGGTCGTGATCGGAACCGGGGAGCAGTCTCAATTTGGAGAAGTTTTCAAGATGATGCGGGCAGAAGAGGTAGGGGCTGCGGGGCTGCGGGGCTGCGGGACTGAGGGCTTCGGGGAGGCAGAAAAGCAGGGCTGAGGGTGGCCAGCCACCGCTTCCATCAGACTTGTTCTAAGCCAGTCAGCCCTGCCCACCTACAGAAAGCTGGAGGACACTGGATTTGGGAGCATACTTTTTCGTTTTTTAATCTTAAAACTCAGCACCGTGTGCTGGCCGGATAGCTCAATGGGTAGGGGTACTTACCGCCCACCAAACCTTATGACTGTCACACGGGAAAGAGAAAACCAATTCCCGGAAGTCATCCTTAGAACTCGATACCTCCCCCCCCCCTGAGAGAGAGAGAGAGAGAGAGAGAAGAGAGAGAGAGAGAGAGAGAGAGAGAGAGAGAGAGAGAGAGAGAGAGAGAGAGAGAGAGAGAGAGAGAGAGAGAGAGAGAGAAACTTACTGTGTTTATCAAACATATGTGCATGGTACCCAAGATCACTCACAGTGGTTCCTCCTCCTCGACCTGCAGACACCTAAAACTCCATTACAGAAGAGCATGGACAAGCTAGGCAAGCAACTGACTGTCTTTTCCTTTGGCATCATCGGTGAGTGAACTTGGTTCCTGATGGGCTCTGCAGACCCAGCAGGGCCGTGCGGGTGAAACTTCAGTGGTTCTGTGTTGGGTGCCACACTTCTGGGTGTCTTAGGGTTTCCATTGCTGTGAAGAGACACTGTGACCAAGGCGACTCTTATAAGGACAGCATTTAACTGGGGCTGGCTTACAGGTTCAGAGGTTCAGTCCATTATCATCAAGGCAGGAAGCATGGCAGCATCCAGACAGGCAGGGTGCAGGAGGAGCTGGGGTTCTACGTCTTGACTGGAAGGCAGCCAGGGGAACACTGGCTCTCATGTGGCTAGGAGGAGGGCCCCTGAGCCCACCCTCACAGTGACACACTTCCTCCAACAAGGCCACACTTAATAGTGCCACTCCCTGGGCCAACCATATTTAAACCACCATACTAGTGAAATTGGAGTCCCCTCTTTGAGTTCTTAGTCTCATTAATAAAATTATTGATGGATTGATTGATTTTTTTCAAGACCGGGTTTCTCTGTGCAGCCCTGGCTGTGTCCTGGAACTCACTCTGTAGACCAGGCTGGCCTCAAACTCACAGAGATCCACTTGCTTCTGCCTTCCAAGTCTTGGGATTAAAGGTGTGTGTTCCCATCACCCAGCAATAAAAGAATTTTTAAATGAGTTTAGAAGAGAGCTTGAGGACAGTTTTTATTAAAATTTGAGAGAAAATAATGGAACATCTTTCAGGGAGAGTCATGTCAGGGGAGAGGAAGGTAGATGCCCATGTCTTTCTAGAGTTAGACCAGAATGTCCTGCCATGGAGGTCAACAGGTCCCTCCATGAAGAAAGAGAGGGTGAGGGGTAGCTTCAGAAAGCGAACAAGAAAGCCCAGAGCACTAGAGGAAAAATGTTCTGGCTTTGGTCAGTACCCGAAAGAAAGAGAAAAGAATAGAAAGGAAATGTTACTTCTCTGAGTTAGGGCTTTTCCACCTACCCCCAGTTCCCGAATAACAAATGGGAGAATTATTGTTATTGAAAAAATACCTAGGCCATAATTTTGGCTTGTTCCCTGCTAGCTTGAAACTTACATTAACTCATTTATACTATTCTATGTCTGCCCCGTGGCTAGTTACCTCTCTTCAGTTTCAAATGTCTGCTCCCTCAGAGTCTGAGTGAGGAATCTTCTCACGCTTCTCTATTTCCCAGAATTCCTCAACCCCCACCCCCACCCCCGCAGAATGTCCCACCTACTAATCCTGCCTCAGCTTATTGGCCATTCAGCTCTTTATTGACAGATGATGCTTCCACACAATACACAAGAGATTATCCCTACAAGGACTCAGGAGTGGGGCCAACTCATCAGAGTTGCCTGGTGAGGCTCCGTGGAGGATTGATGTTAGGGCATTTTCCAGGGAGGGACCGTGCATTATGTCATTAAGGTGATAATTATTCCTTAGAAGGACTTCTGGTCTCTAGCTGTGATTGACAGACCCAACTGGATTAACCCATAAGGAAAGAGGCAAGGGCCTGTGATGGTCTCAACTTTGGAGCAGATCAGAATGCCCTGTCTCTACCAAGAGCTACAGGCAGAGCCATTAGGAAGGGGCCCATCCTCCATGACCCTTCCGATCCCATAATGACACTGTTAGAGGAAAGACTTCAATCGGGGAAGGTAACCATTGAGAGCTCCAGGTTCTTATATCCTGGAACTAAGAATTGGACCAGAAGCTCGTGAATGGCGAGAGATGTGGGGATAGCTTATTCAGGAAGAGAAAGGCACGCTGGACAGTGGAGAGGGTGAGAGAGCAACAGACAAACAACAGGGTCCAGGCTCAACATCTCTCAGTCCTTTTCTCTATTGCTGGAACATCTTGTGAATTTGTTCTTGGTTCCCAGTGGTGACTCAGGCCAATTCTTCCCCACACCTCCAGGGCCCAGCACAATGCCTAGTGCTTAGCAAACATTTGATAACTGACCCGCAAAGGAGAAAGAGGAAATTTAATCAGGACTTAAGATGTATTTAAAAAAACAGTGACCCCGAGGGGTTGGGGCGTGGCTCTGTGGTAGAGAGCTTGCTGGTGTCTGTGTGTGAGACTCTGGGATCCATCCCCAACCCTGAGAAACAAAAACAAGAGAAAGCAAGAGAGACGTACCCCAGCCCTCACAGGACTAACTATATAAATGAGGACAACCCAGTGTGAGCCTGAGAGTCTTCATCCTAAACTTGGCCAGAATCTTTTGGGCGGGAGAGAGGAGAGGATTAAGATGGGATTTCATTTTCTAATAGAATGGGCTTTCTTTAAATAGAAAAGATGGGTGGGTATGGGTTCTTTTTTCTTTGTTTGTTTTTGTTCATTTGAAACAAGGTCCATGCTGACCTCAAACCCATGGCTATCCTCCTGCCTCAGCCTCCAGAATGCTGGGATAAATACGAGTCACCATGCCTACATACCCAGCTTAATTCCTTTTGAACTACTCTCCCCCACCCCCATCCCCCAGTTCTGGAGATTGGGCCAGGAATGTGAAGCCTTCCTTCCTTTCCAGCCCTGTAGCTTCAAGCTCCTGACATCACTACTTATTCCCAGGGTTTGAATTCACAGAGGGGGTCCCTCAGGAAGCCACTGAAAGCACAAGGAGACACTGGGGATACGCAGGAGCCCAGACTGATGCTGTCCTGTCTCTTGCAGGTCTCCTGATGCTGGTTGGCTGGGTGCAAGGGAAACCCCTTCTCAGCATGTTCACTATCGGGGTCAGGTATGTGGTCAAGGCTCCCAGGACCCCTCCCCGGCAGAGCGGGCGGCATCCCGCAGGGCAGGCGAGGATGGGGGAGATACTTTTTGGCCTACCAAACCGGGTCTCCAGTGGCACGTGGGAGGGGGCATGCACCCCTTTTCATCCCTCTTGGTGAGGACTTGGGTCTATCCCGCTGAGAGCCTGGGCCACACAGTAGCCTGTCTAGATAAGAGTGTGACCCCAACACAGACAGGGCACGACCTCGTTTATCAGTTTCTAGTCACTGTGACAAAACCCAGGAGGGAAGGAAGTAAGGGAACAACAACTTCTTTTGGCTCAAGGTTTCAAAGGGTTCCCTGCTTCTGTGGTGAGCCGGGTGCTATGGTGGAAGGCGTAGCAGGCCCCTAATCAGGGAGATGTGTAGGTGCCCCTGGCCGTCCTCTTTCATCCCATCTAGGCCCTTTGCGGTGGCACTGCCCCCACACATTCCCAGCCAATCCTCTTACACCCAGAGGTGTGCTTTGCTAATCTCCTGTTGATTCCTCTATCCTATCAGGCTGACAGTCCAAAGACTCTGATGGGCCAGGGCGGAGCTCAGTGTTAGAATATCACTGGCACGTGCAAAGCCATGGGCTCCGTCCCTGCACCATAGAAGATCAGCACAACACCTTCCCTTGGCTCGATTATCTGCCAAGACCCTGTCCTCAGATAAGGTCAGCCACACATCCAGGGTTAGGACGTGGATGAGTCCAACAGTCTCTGTCTCTGTCTCTGTCTCTGTCTCTCTCTGTCTCTCTGTGTCTCTGTCTCTGTGTCTCTGTCTCTGTGTCTGTGTCTCTGTCTCTCTCTGTCTCTGTCTCTGTCTCTCTCTGTCTCTGTCTCTGTGTCTCTGTCTCTGTCTCTCTCTGTCTCTGACAGGATCTCGTGTAGACCAGGCTGGCTCTAAACTTCTTATCTAGCCTTGAACTTCTGATATGTACCTGGTATATTCCCTGCTGGGCACTGAGCCCAAGGTTCGGGGTACCCAAGAGTGGGAACCTGGATCTTCTGATACTAGGACCAGGAACTGAACACGTGACCCTAGCTGGTCCTTGCTCAGCCCCGTGAGGTGACACATGATCCATTTTACAAGCGGGGACACTGAGACTCAGGCTCCACAACCGCCCAGGGCTACAGAGTGAAGAAGACTCTGGGCCATCCCGCCTGGTGCAGGATGGGACCACTTCACTTGCTAAATTTCCGTTCCCACCCTCGGCAGCTGGCAGCCGCCGTTGGCCTACAAATATTGACTGAGTGTCAATGGCTGGCTGTTACATCATCGAAGCACTGACCGAGCCTCGTGCCTTGGGCCCTCGTGGGCTTTTTAGGCTGGAGGAGAAAATAAATGTGGACAGTTTTAAGTGTGGGTTAGCAATGCAGTTCCAGGGATGCAGATATGGCTCAGTGGTTAGGGCATTGGCTGCCCTTCTAGAGGACCTGGGCTCCATTCCCAGCACCCACACAGTAGCTCACAACTCTATGTAGCTCCAATTCCAGGGGATCTGGCGCCTTCACAGGCATACATGCCGACAAACCACCAATGCACGTAAAAAAATAAATAAGTCTTAACAAACAATGCAGTCACCATTCAGCATCCACGCTGTATTAATGCCCCATGGGAAATGCTGGCCCCCATGGGAAATGCTGGCCCCCATGGGAAATGCTGGCCCCTGTGGGAAATGCTGGCCCCTGTGGGAAATGCTGGCCCCCATGGGAAATGCTGGCCTCTGTGGGAAATGCTGTCAGAGACTGAGAGGGAGCTGGGAAGGGACCTGGGACTAGGAAAGTGCCCAGGGTTGTTTTGTCGGGAGTCAGTTAAGAGAATAACAGGAGGAGAGGACCGGGAAGGAGAGAATAGCAGAGAGGGAGCACCACTGACTCGGAACTCTACCTCAGGCCCCTCATGGCCAGAGCGGTGTTAAAGATAATTAGGAACTTGCTCTTCCTGGTCTCTCCTGATCTTTATTGGTTTGTGGATTGGTTTTTTTATGCTATGTGCATATCCAGGTGTGTGCACTACACCCATCTCTTGACATATGGGGGTGTCCCCCTCATAATCTAAAGTAAATGTTTGCTTAGCCAGTTTATCCAGCCCAGGCCATAAAACCAAGGAAACTGGCTTCGCTGTCACCATGGAAACTGACACCCCCCCTCCCCAGCCAAATTCAGTAATCCTGGTTTATATAACTTGTCTCTGAATGGCTCATTGTCTCCGGGTGGAAGGTCACACTATTCATCTATTCATATTCTCTCTCTCTCTCTCTCTCTCTCTCTCTCTCTCTCTCTCTCTCTCTCTGTGTGTGTGTGTGTGTGTGTGTGTGTGTGTGTGTGTGTATGTGCACGCTTTTTTAAGATGAGGGTCTAATGACATAGCTTAGTCTGTCCTCACACTCATAGTGATCCCCCTGCCTCTACCTCTTGAATGCTGGGATTGCAGGTGTGAGCATTTGAGCCACCATGCTTGGCCAGCAGGCTGTTTAGACCAGAAAACCCATACTACATCACACACTGCTTTTAAAAAACAAATAAAAAACCATTTATGTATTTGAGGGTGGGCAGGCAGAGCACAGATTTCAGGGATCAGTTCTCTTCTTCCACTGTGTGGATCCCAGAGATAGAACTCAGGCCACGAGAGCTGGGTGGAGAGTATCTTTCCCACCCGAGTCACTTCACCGGCTTCCCTCTGTTTTCTCCACGGGCAACCCAATCATGATGCTCTGCACCATTGAGTGCACTGAGGTGCGGGGGTGATGAAGGACTTGTGAGTCACTGTCAATTCTTCTGACTACTCACCGGCCTGAGACCAATGCTCACCCTGCCCCAGGCCAGTGAGGGTCCGGTCCTCGCAGATGTTCATGAGCTCACACCTGTCCCCTTAGCACGTGTCAGCCTGAGAGGTGTAGAGAGGGGAAGAAGTGACTGCCCCTGCATCAATGTAGCCAGAAATGGCTTTTAATGAAAACTCTGTCACATTTAAAATTTTCTGTCACTGATGCTTAAAAATTAAGTCCTTGTAAGGCTGGACTTGGGGCTCAGTTGGGAAGGCACTTGCCTAGCATGCTTGACGACCGACCCGGGTTCCACTCTGGCACCACGGAAACCAGGTGTAGTTGTGTTTATGTCTCATCCCCATACTCTCGAGCTGGAGGAAGTAAGATCAACGTTATCTTTAGCTACACAGTGAGTTCAAGGCCAGCCTGAGCTCCTTGTAAAAAACACAAATATAGCAACTGTATTAAAACAATACCTGGCCTCCCGTTTCTTGGGAAGGATAGTCGATCTGGCAATTCGCTTGTCCCTGACCTCTGGGTGACAGTTTGCTTTGGGCAGGCTTGGCCTTAGGGCTCCTATGCTCAGTATGGCGTGGGCTGACCTCTCTCACCTTGTGCGTGGCTTTTCTCAGGTAACAGCTTTCCCTCTCACTCCCACAACCCAAGGCGTCCCTTTTTGGAAATTACTGCGGGCAGCGCCCTCTAATGAAAGCACTTGAGAGTTCACTGTGGTTACAAGTCGAACATCTCCACTCTCCTCCACTCTTGGGATCTCAGCTTGGCAGGGGTCACAGTGCTGGGTGGGGACATTAAGGAAGCGAGTGGGCATCAGATCTACTCTTAGGAAGGTGTGCCCACAGTGGGCGAGGGGGCTCCCTCTGCTTTTGTCTCTTTGGTAGCCTCAGGAAAAATAGTAAACCCACTAAATGAGCCAGTGACCACTGAAATTCAAGGGACCCAGAGGAGAGTCTGCCTGCCAGAAGCGGACACCTTCACTAGTGTCCTGATTGAGGTGCCTCCCCAAAAACTCTACCTCGCAATTCTCATAAATGACAATGGTTGAAATGCTAAAAGACGCGGCAGACACCGATTCACACGAACACGTGACTGCCTGATGAGGCCCCTCCCATGTCAGGGATGTAGTTTAGCAGGAATTCGGTCAGGGCAGAAACCGTGAAGGAGACCAGTGCATTGTGGGATTAGAAAATGAGTGTTCGCTGGGGGCAAAGACAAACTTTGCTAGATGAGATCGTCATCACCAGCACCAGCTGAGACTCATATCACCCTTTGGTGCATTACGTCTGGTTCGACTTTTCTCCCCAGTCTAGCCGTGGCGGCCATTCCAGAGGGGCTGCCCATCGTTGTCATGGTGACGCTGGTCCTGGGGGTGCTGCGGATGGCTAAGAAGCGGGTCATCGTGAAGAAGCTGCCCATTGTAGAGACTCTCGGTGAGGGCTCCCCCGCCTATGCAGACTGAGCCAGGCGACCGTGTGGGGTTGTAGGAACCTGGGGCTTCCAGCACGTATGTCACCCAATCTCGGTTGACAGCTCACCTCTCTAAACCTCTGTGGTGCCAGGTTGCTGTAACGTCATCTGCTCTGACAAGACGGGCACTCTGACAGCCAACGAAATGACAGCAACCCAGCTTGTCACGTCCGATGGCTTCCATGCCGAGGTAAGCCTCGTGTTCTCTCACAAGGCAGGAGACCAAGGCATGCGTGCCCTGCCAGCCCTCTCCTGCCCAGGGAAATGGCAGAGTCCTCTAGAACAGCAAGGAAGAAATAAATCCCTTGGAGGTTGGTGTAAGGAAGTATTGTGACCAATTTAAGATGACCTGATTGATTGATTGATTGATTGATTGATTGTGTTTCTCTGTGTAGCCCTGGTTGTCCTAGAACTCACTCTGTAGACCAGGCTGGCCTCCAACTCAGAGATCCACCTGCCTCTGCCTCGAAAGTGCTGGGATTAAAAGCCCAGACCACCACCCACTCTGCTCCTCTTTTGTTCTTTGTCAAATTTTACGTTTTATATATTTGCAGGACGGAACCCAGGGTCTCCTCCATGCTAGACAGGCACGGTGCTACTGACCACAGTCCCAGCCCCTCATTAACATCCCAGCCTGATTTTGTGGCGCTGAGGGTTGCCTGAACTCACTGTGTAGCCCAGGATTTACTGCGTAGTAAATCTCTTGTCTCAGCTCCCCATATGACGGAGTTTCCAGGCATGAGTCACCACGCCCAGCTCTTTACAAAATTTAAAAGCTACAGAAGTATCTGTTACCACCCATGACAAACTGACCCTGAGTCACTGTCCTCTGCCTCTCCCATGGCACAGCTGTACACTTTCTTTTTTTTTTTTTTTTTTTTTTTCGAGCTGGGGACCGAACCCAGGGCCTTTGCGCTTCCTAGGCAAGCGCTCTACCACTGAGCTAAATCCCCAACAGCTGTACACTTTCTTAACCAGCAATTTGGGGTAGGCATATTTTTCTATGGAACTTTCCAGAGCAAAGGATTACCAAGTAGGGGCTCCCAGGCCTGGCCTGCTCTCGTCCATAAAGTTTTCTTCCCCACCCTTCCACCCACCTCCCCACCTCGGTTTATGTGTGTGCACATAAATGCAGTGACCTTGGAGGCCAGAAGAGGGCGATAGAGCCCCTGGAGCTGGTGTTATAAGCAGTTTGACGCCATCTAGTGGTGGTGCTCAGAACTGAACGTGGTTCCCTTATAAGACCAGTATGCACTCTCTTAACCACGATGTCTTGGCACACTGTCCTGCTGATCTGTAAACATTACATGGCTGCTTGCTTTTCGGCCCCCACTGCCTTGACTGAGAGTGGTTTATGAGCTGCAGAAGCCAAGTGTTCCTTCTTGGCTTAGGGTGCAGTTTCTTCCAAGCCCGCCCTGTGTGCACCTTAGCTTGTGTGGCCCTTGGGTGGACACAGCCTCCACCAAGAGCACACACAGCCTCCAGTATCAGGAAGAGGTCCTGGACCGACAGAGCCGTCAGTCTGCAGGGCCATCCTCACGTGTAGCCTTATGGCTCTGGGGTAGACCCTAGGGGAGGGAACCTGTGTCATCCAGGGTTTGGGGGAGGGGTTGGGCTTGATGACATCCTCCTGCCATGTCCTTCCAGGTCAGTGGCATTGGATACAGTGGCGAAGGGACTGTGTGTCTTCTCCCCTCCAAGGAAGTAATCAAAGGATTCAGCAATGTGTCAGTGGGGAAGCTGGTGGAGGTGAGAAGTGGGTGGCCATCGTGGAACAGTGCATGGCTTACCTGAAATGGAAGGGGAGGTGATTGACTGACTGACCTCAGGGGTCCGCTCAGACATCACCCCTAAGTGGGTAAGAAGGCAGAGGGGAAAGGAAGGCTGGAGCCTGACTGGGCTCATGGGTGGGAATTTTCTGATCCTCCTCCACCTCAGTCATCTGCCCTCTCTGAGTGGCAGGCAGCCTCCAGGGATTCAGAGCCTCCCTCTTCCCCAGTCCTTCCTCTCACGTGGGCCTTACTCTGTTGCCTTCCCTCCCCTCAGGCCCCTCCTCCAGCCCTACAGACTCAGAAATAAACTCAGAGACACCACCAGAGGATTGAGCTCAGCCCCAGTGTGACAGAGAAGCTGCCGCTACTCACGCTCTGTCAGTGTCTAGATTTTTCCCTAAGCCAGCGGCTGCAGAACACTTCCATAGGCCTGTGGCTTAGTGATGTCTGCCCATCCTCCCCGTGTGTAGTCACACACCAAGCATGGTGTGACCCCGAGTTGAGACCTACTAGTGGTCACTGCCACCCCGCCACCCCACCTCAGTCCCCAGACCCCTGTGCCAGGCGCTCCCCTATGACAGCTTCTGGAGTCAGCCTTGCTCCTAAGCCATTTCCTATCCTGGTGGTACAGGCCTGGCGTCCCAGCTACTCAAGAGGCTAAGGCAAGAGAACTGCAAGTTCAAGGCCAGCCTGGGCAACTTAGCAAGCCCGACCTCAAACTGTAAAACGAAAAACTAAAACTTAAGGCTGGGGTACAGTTCAGTGGGAGTAGACTTGCCCAGCATGTGAGAGGTGCCAAGTTCCACGCCTGAGTCCGGGGGAGGGGAGGAGAGCACACACGTATGTCGCTGACTTATTTGAAGGAAACTCTCATAGCCTGGCCCAGCGGTAAGGCCATGCCTGCGGTGTCCAGCTTTTTCATGGTGTGACTGAACCCAGGGCCCGGGTGCTGGTTCCCAGTGCTGACTGCAGATATTGCAACCACTCCTTCAGGCAGGCTGCGTCGCCAACAACGCTGTCGTCAGGAAGAATGCCATAATGGGGCAGCCCACAGAAGGGGCCTTGGTGGTGCTGGGCATGAAGGTAAGAGGTCGTTAGTGTCTTCTGTGACCCTCCACTTGCTCCCTTGACACAGGGTCTTTCACTGAACTTAGAGTCAGGTTGGCAGTGAGCAGTCCCCAGAAATCTTCCTGTTACCTCCCCATCCCCAACAGCACAGAGGTGACAACACACAAGACCACTTGTCAGCCTAGAAGTGTGGTTCTAAAGTAGAATGAACTCCCGTTAGGAGCCACAACAAACATTCCACTAAAACGGAAGCGCAGCCTTCCCCCTGGCCGCTGTGGGCCCAGAGCCAACAGGCCAAGAAAGAGTTGACCGATCCCCCATAACCAAGGAAACTAGATTGCCTCTCCACAGTGGAAGTGAAGAGCATTATGTCAGGAGTGGCGGGGATCCTTTAGGGTGTCTCTTGGTCCTACCGTGTCCTGTGCTTAAAGTCAATGGAAAACTACAACCCCCTAATCTGGGCAGAATGACAAAGATTCAGATGCTTCAGGGATGAAGGTATGGGTCACTCCTCCAGGCAAAGAGCCAAGACCTGCTGGGGTGCTTGCTGAGGGTGGAGGAAATACAGAATGGGTCGCAGCGGAAGGGAGTTATAAATACCAGCTAAGGTCACATGACCTGTTACAGAAGCAAGGACTATAATTGACATGCCCTGCTTTGTTAGGAATGTGTGTGCCTATATACACCATATATTAAGCAGAAATTTGTGTTTTCTTTTCTCTCTTTCATATCACTGTACTGATTCTGTCAGTTCTGCTCCCATAGAGGACACTGACTTGCCCACATGGGTGGGTGCTGGGGATTTGAACTCATGTCCTCATGTACAGCGAGGCCTCTTACCTGCAAAGTCGTCTCCCCGGACCTAGACATCTGCCCAGCCCTCTCTTGTATCACTTCCACAATTTCGTTACTTAGTTTTAGGTATTGGGAACAGAACCCAGGGCATTGCGGCTGACTGAGCCACACTCTGACCCTAATTGAGTTCACTGGGTTTGCTTGGAGGTAGCATGATGACCGCTAACAGCCACGCCCCTGCAAAGCCCACCCCAGCATGGGTGTAACATCCCCTGAGCTGCAGAGTAGAGCCCACCCCTGATCTGCTGTGTCCCCTGCAGGGAACCTTCTGCCCCTTACATACTCTAGCATGTCCCTGCTGCAGCTGGGGTGGAGTTGAGGGGGTAGCTAGAACCCCTGATGAGGCAACTGGAATCCTGGACAAGGGGCTAAGGGTCTTACTCCTCCTCCTGAGGGAATGTCAACAGGCCTCACCTTGAGGGTCTCTTGGGATGAGTCACACTTCTCTGATGAAGACACTGATAGCCGCCTTTCTCAGAGGACAGCATTCCTCACTACTGTGAGGCTACAGGCTTATCTGTGCTTCGAGGGGATGGGGAGTGCTTTCCAGGCACATGCCCTTTAATCCCAACACTGAGGAAGAAGAGCTGGGCGGATCTCTGTGAGTAAAAGGCCAGCCCGGTGTGTATAGCAAATCCCAGGCCAGTCAGAGATACAGTGTGACACCCTGTGTCAACAGGGTACCAGGGTCCTCATAGCTGCCTTTTCCCAAGTCATTCCCACGCCTCCTGCTGTTACTAGAATTTTGGAATTCCCTTCCCTCACAAACACTATCTCTAGTGCCTGAGCTGCCCAGCTAACACTGGTTTGCTTTTGGAAAACTGAGTTTGACCTGGTGAGTGACAGGCCCCAAAGTCTTCAAAGACTGTCACACAATGATGGCCCTGCAGGCCCCAGGCTGCACCTTCCCAGAAGTCTTTGTTCCCCCAGAAGTTTCTAAAGGAGCTGAGGCAAAGGCTTGGTTCTGGGACCAGAGAAAAGAAATTGTTTTCCTGGGTGAGACCTCTGAAAACAGGCAGCCTTCCATCCCGCGGCCATCACTCGGGCATTCTGGACTTGGAATGTTGGTTTACACAGGCAAGGCTTAGCACTGCAGCCTGGCTCAGGAGGACGCCCTGAAAGCATTCCCTCTTACACCCCAGATGAACTTAGGCAGCATCAAAGATTCCTACATACGGAAGAAGGAAATTCCCTTCAGCTCAGAGCAGAAGTGGATGGCAGTGAGGTGCAGCCTGAAGAATGAGGTAAGTTTGGCTTTTGTTGAGCTGAGTCTCACTAAGGGGCCCAGGGCAGCCTGGAACTCGGGGACCTCCTGCCTCAGTATCTGAGAGCTGGCATGGTAGGAATACACTGTGTCTGGCATGCCATCCTTCCCTCAAACCAAAAGAAGGCACAGACACCTGGGGGAGAGGGTGGTGTGCCCCACACTTTCTAGGAGCTTCCAAATATGACAGCCATGAACTGGGCATTCGGACCCATGGTGGTCACAGTGGGGACCCTGATCCAGCCACAATGTGGGGGTCTCAGGTTCTTCTTGACCTGCACTGGAACGTCCAGGTGTAGACCCGGGGGACCTGTGTGTTTTGGGGGCTTCTGGTAAAGGCTCAAGGGTGGGGCAGCTGTCTGTGCAGGAGGAAGCACCCGGTGGCGGCGAATTCTTTTCCTTTTCTTTCTAAGGATGGGGAAGACGTTTACTTCATGAAGGGAGCCTTTGAGGAAGTGATCCATCACTGCAGCATGTATAACAATGGGGGCATCCCACTGCCTCTGACACCCCAGCAGAAGTCCTATTGTCAGCAGGAAGAGAAGAAGATGGGGTCGCTCGGCCTGCGGGGTTGGTGTCTCCTCTGCCGCTCCCTGGGCCTTGGAGTTTGCCTGCAGTGTCGCTGGGATGCTTGAGAGTAGGGCCCTGGGCAAACCTGCCACCATCCAGAATGGCAGGCAGGGGTGGGCTTGACAGCAAGGCCCAGTGTGAAACTTCACAGTCAGGATAGGCTGCCCAAGTCACCCATGACCCCTGCTGATCCAGGGGTGGATCACGTTCCCCAGGACAAACGAAATTTGTGCCGTGAACTAATTTCAGGCACTAGCTCGCTCCCTGCCTTCTGCCATGAAAACTTTGAGCTCTGAGGGAGACCCGCCATCTCATGGCCACTTTGAAGTTTTCTCGGCTGTGTGGTCAGTGTCTTCCCCATCAAGCTGATCTTAAAACCCTCGTGTCATTTGCCACCCGGTCCCTTGCTGGAGAAAATAACCTGAGAACACCCTGGAGGGCTTGTACTCCATGGGACAGGAGAGGCGAAACTCACCCCACCCGTTACCTCGACCTCCCTACTCTGGGGATAGATGGCTGTGCTCGGAAGGGTTTGTCCCAGGTGCCTGTACGCAAGCTCCCAGGGGCTGCTGCTGGACAGCTGCTACCTTATGTGACCTAGGCTGTCTCCCACACCTGCGCTTCCCCGTCTAGCGTGCCTATGCTGCCCCAAGAGCCACAGCAGGGCTTGCTAGGGACAGAAGATAGTCCCCAGCTGCCACCAAGCTGTCCGTCTCTCATAGTGCTGGCCCTGGCGTCTGGACCTGAGCTGGGAAGGCTGACATTCCTCGGTCTGGTGGGCATCATCGACCCCCCAAGGGCTGGCGTGAAGGAAGCGGTCCAGGTCCTCTCGGAGTCTGGTGTGTCAGTTAAGATGGTGACAGGGGATGCTCTGGAGACAGCCTTGGCCATAGGTAACCAGGGTGAGGACAAGGGAGGGAAGGGGCCTCATGCCCAGCTGAAAGGGCTCTGAGCTGTGTAGACCAGTGCCCCCTGCTCCACCTCGTGTCCGAAAAGAGGAAAGTCGACATGTAAACGGTGGACCTACTATGCGTTTAGGGGTTTTTCAGCTGTGATGTCCATACACAACTGGCGTGCTATACTGGGTGATTTCAGTCTGGCTTCCTCCACTGGCTGGGCAGTTTTGACAAGTCATAGGACCACTCTGATGCTCAAGTGTCTCCATCAGCAGTGGGCCAGCGGCCTCTGCTGCCTTCTCCCATCACTATGATTAGGAGAGGTCATGTTGACTCTGTCCCACTAAAGCCCAGTGCTGGGAGGTCACAGGCCAGAGTATCAGGGCTCTCATGTCAGGCGCCAGTAATACCACTTCCCAGCAGCGTGGCCTCAGGATTTGCATAGTTTCCTTGACATGGGTATATGTCGGTTCACCGTGGTTATGTCGGACACTGAGATGGGCTAAAGTCAGTTGTGTCAAATGCCAGGTGGGTCAGGGCCACCATTCAGGCCTAGGATCCACTCCTCAGCCCAGACTCTCTCAAAGGAAGAACCATCGGCCTGTGCGACGAGAAGCTGAAAGCTATGTCCGGGGAGGAGGTGGAGGGCACGGAGCAGGGCGCACTGGCAGCCCGAGTGAGGCAGGTGGGTTGTCCTGGGGGCAGACAGGGCGGGGACGGAGGGGTCCTCCGGCTCCCATGTCCACTGATGGCTCTTTGACTCCCTGTGCCAGGTGTCTGTATTCTTCAGGACCAGCCCAAAGCACAAGGTTAAAATCATAAAGGTAACTGGGTCAAATGACGGGGGCCATCCAGGGTGGGACCGTCCAGGGTGGCAGGCTCTTAGCTGGTCAAGTGACAGGAATGTGCCAAGGAGACAGCGGCTCAGCTGGCCTTGGCTGTAGCTCCCTTCTCTAGGTTTTAGGCAGCCACGTGCATCCCACGCACCCACCCCCATTTACAGGGCAAAATGCCATCACTCGTTTAGCTGCAAAGGATGCTGGGAAATGCCACCTCAAGAGGGATAGGTAGTTCACAGCTAAAGCCGGAGTGGGCCCTTTGAATGTGGGTGTGGGAAAGCCGGGGTCCACTGACCACAGGGAAAATATTCAGGTGTTGGCACGGAGCTGCCCCTGGCTTCTTCTCTTTGCCAACCGGAAGCCCGAGTTTCAGGCCTTTCCCCACATCTGTACCTGGAAGTTTGCTCAGTTCTTTGGTTGCTGTATTTTGTTCTTTGGGGGCTGTTTGAGGGGGTTCTGGGATATTTAGTTTTTAGCACTGAATAATTAATGCATGGTGGCTCACAACTGACATCCCAGTACCCAGGATTGTGAGATACAAGACAGCCTGAGCTACAGATCCTATTCAGAGAGAGAGAGAGAGAGAGAGAGAGAGAGAGAGAGAGAATTATATATATATAATATATATAGGGGTTGGGGATTTAGCTCAGTGGTAGAGCGCTTGCCTAGCAAGAGCAAGGCCCTAGCAAGGCCCTGGGTTCGGTCCCTAGCTCCGAAAAAAAATATATATATATAATATATATATATTTTATATATGAATGTGGGTGTACACACATACCCCAGGGCATGTGTGGAGGTCACGTGACAACCTGTGGGAATTCATTTTCTCCTATGGGAATCACTCAGGGCATCAATATTGGTGACAAAGCTCCTTTACTTGATGAGACATCTTGCTAGCCCCAAGAACTGGCTTGGTTAATTGCTCACTATGAGTGCCTTTTACAAGCCATATGTGAGCCCTAGCCGTGTGTCCTGTGAGGCCAGCATGGTGACTGTCACTTGCCCTGAAGAAACTAAGCTGAGATGTTCAGGGCTATGCCCCTGCAGTAGAGCTACTGGGACTAGGCCAGTTGACCCCAGCTTCTAGCTGATAGATGGCTACTGCCCATGGTACAACCGGGAGGGCATCAGAAAGGGTCTAAGGAGGACTGCGTGCGAGCCTCCACCACCTGCTCTCCACACAGGCATTGCAGGAGTCGGGGGCAATTGTAGCCATGACGGGGGATGGAGTGAATGACTCAGTTGCCCTGAAGTCTGCAGACATCGGGATTGCCATGGGACAGACAGGAACAGACGTCAGCAAAGAGGCTGCCAACATGATTCTGGTGGACGATGACTTCTCGGCCATTATGTGAGTTTCCATACCAGCACCCCCAGAATGTACTGTGGTGGATATGGAGGGGTTCTCGTGGGGTTCAGGGGAGAACCCCTGGGGAGAGAGCTACATCCTAGGCTCATCCCCTACTCCAAATGTGTGGAGTTTCTCAAGGAAGGCTTGCCTGTCCTGCCGTCACTGGAATATAAAGGAAGCCAAGCCAGTGGTTCTCAACCTTCCTCAGGCTGAGACCCTTGAACAGTTCCTCAGGTTGTGGTGACCGCAACCATAAAGTTTTTGCATTGCTACTTCATAACTAGAATTCTGCTAGTTCTGAATCGTAACGTGAATTATTTTTGGAGATTGGTTTGCCAAAGGGGTCATGACCCACAGGTTGGGAACCACAGGCCTAGAGCCACTTGATTAACCAGTAACCAGAGGCAGCCATCAGAAATCATGCTTGGGGGCTTAGGGATGGCACGGTCAGCAAAGTGCTTGGCCTGCAAGCCTGGGACATGAATTTGGCACCCTGAGTCGACATGAAAATGCAGGCAGGGTGGTAGAGGCTGTCAGGGAGCCCCAGGGCTTACTAACCAGCCAGCCTCGCCTGATTGACGAGCTCCAGGCCAATCAGAGATCTTGTCTCAGAAAGGGCGGCCTTCCTGGGGATGAGACTCAGGGTTGTTCTCTGGCCTCACACTTACAAACACTTGCATAAATAAAAGCCATGGTTGGAGGCACAATAACCTCTGTTCAGGAGGTGGAAGCAGGAGGATTGACATTGTCCTCCTGTGGGTTTAATTTTAGCCAGCTTTAAGACTTTGCTCTTAAGTCACAATACTTAGAGCACAGAACACTTAGAAGGGTATTTTTTAATAACAAAAGTACCACTGGAGCAAAGTTTCTCCACCATTAAAAATACTCTTCTGGGCTGGAGAGATGGCTCAGTGGTTAAGAACACTGACTGCTCTTCCAGAGGTCCTGAGTTCAAATCCCAGCAACCACATGGTGGCTCACAACCATCTGCAATAAGATCTGGTGCCCTCTTCTGGTGTGTCTGAAGACAGCTACAGTGTACTTATATATAATTAATACACCTTTTTTTTTTTTAAAGTTTTAAAAATACTCTTCCAAGCATGATTGTGCGGGGATGTGGATGTGTTTGTCTGTCTGTCTGTCTGTCTGTCTGTCTGTGTAGCTCACAGACATAGCCATGGGCGCCCCTGTAATCCTGGCACTGTGAGGGGCAGGGAGTTGGATCCCTGGGACTTGCTAGCTGATAGCTTTGCTTCAGGTTTCATGAAGCACTGATTCACAGGAGTAAGGCAGAGAGACAGCAGGACATCCAAACACGTTCCGGTGCATACACACCAGACAGACAGACGGACAGCGATGGATCTCTGGCTGTGCCTCCAGTGTGGACCTTGGGTTCTTTCATCTGCTGTCAAGCTGCACTGAACTCTTACCATCCCGAGGACCGATGGGGCCCTGGCTCCAGTTGAGAGGGGGTCACACACAGGATTTGCACAAGAAGGGACACACTTAACCAGTGTGTCCCAAGTGTGCCAGCAAGGGTTACCTGCCCTGTTGCACCTGGGCTGACCACTCGGTGTGGCTGAGCCGCCCCCAGACCTCTTGCCTACAAACGCTCTCACTTCCCTTTCAGGAGCGCAGTGGAGGAAGGCAAGGGCATCTTCTACAACATCAAGAACTTTGTCCGCTTCCAGCTGAGCACGTAAGCAGAGACGATCCTTCCTCCATACTCACTGGGTGTTGCATCCTGTGCATGCACTGACGGGCTGTCCGTCGCCTGTGCCCAACAGGAGCATCGCAGCCCTGAGCCTCATCACCCTGTCCACCGTGTGCAACCTGCCCAACCCCCTCAACGCCATGCAGATCCTGTGGGTGAACATCATCATGGACGGACCACCGGCCCAGAGGTGAGGCACTGGGCTCAGGCAGGACCACGCAACTCCCTCTCAGAAAGGAATCTCTGGGCTGGGGCTGAAGTGTGAATAGTTTCCAGAAGGGCAGACTGGAGCCCTGTGCTCCCTCGAGTGCCCATGGCTCGGTCCCACTGTAAAGTCAGGCCGCCATGTCCAGGAAGTCCTCTCTGATCACTCTACCAGTGGTGGCCCCTGTTTCTCCTGGCCCCATTTAGGACCCCTTAAGGTAATAGGAACTCATGGGGCTTAGGAGGCCATGGCATGCCAAGGCTGAAGCCCAGTGCTGGCCCTTGATAGGTCCTGGGTCTCTCTGCATCTGGATATTTGGAAACAGATGGGAGAGCGAGCTATGGCTACCTGTGGGACAGTCGTTCAAGGACAAGAGCAGCCCTGCTCTCAGGCGATAATTTGGAGGGCAAGTCTGAGGCCGTGCCAGGCGTTCTTTTAAGAGGAAAGCTCTCAGTATGTAGTCCAGGCTGGCCTTGAACCCGGAGATCCTCCTGCCTCAGCCTCCCGAAAGCTGGGGTTACAGGCTGTGCACCACCTGGGCCAGCTTCGGAGTGACTGTCGCTATTTCAAAGCATCCCTTGTCTTTTCTGCACAGCCTAGGGGTGGAACCTGTGGACAGAGATACCCTGAGGAGGCCTCCACGGAGCGTCAGGGACACGATCCTGAACAGAGCCCTGATCCTGAAGATCCTCATGTCGGCGGCTGTTATCTTAGGGGGGACCCTGTTTGTCTTCTGGAGAGAGGTGAGCAAGGCACGGCCTTGGCTCCCACAGAGACAAGAAAGGGGGAGCGTTGTGCACGATTGGGCACTGGGAACTGGGTGCTCTCTCCGAGGTGTGTGTACAGAGAGAGAGAGAGAGAGAGAGAGAGAGAGAGAGAGAGAGAGAGAGAAGAGCTTGGTGGTGTCAGAGGCCAGAGAGTAGGTGGTGGGTAGAGAGAAGTATGGGGGTCAAGTGCTGGGGCCAGAGCACAAACACCAGGTTTTGGGGGACCCCACCATTTTTATCGTCACAGGAAGCTACAGGGATGCTTACAGTCTGAGCCCATTCTAGCACGGGTGAGTTTCATGGCCCATTGGGCTGGGAAGCCTCTGGCAAGGCTGGATATGGCGGAGGTGAGGAATTAGGCAGTGGTCATAGGAGCCGCCTGGTAGGCTGAGGAATCCCTGCTGTGTTCAGACACGTCCTCCAGGGCATCCAGACGGGAACTTGGTTCTGAAAGCCCGCCTGGCACCCAGGGTGGAGGGATATATCCGGGATTGTTCCAGCCTGGAGAGGATTCCGGGTTGGAGGAAACTTGAGGCAAAAACATCTGAAAACTTGCACCCACAAATCCACCTCAGCGGGGCTCTGGCCAGTCCTTGTGAACGGGCCGGCCTGGACACACAGTTAGCTGCATTAGCTGCTTCGGCCATGCGTTCTCCCTGAGGTCAGCTGTCCCACACTCCTCACAGGATGTGGGTTCTGCTCGTTCGTGTAGTGGGATGACCTGCAAGGCACTTGCCCACTAGGAGGGTGGTCCTCAACCTTCCCGACACTGAGCTGTTTTAATACAGCTCCCCGTGTTCTGGCGACCCCCCCAACCATACGATTATTTTTGTGGGTACGTCATGACTGCAATTTTGCTACTGCTGTGAGTTGTAAATATCTGATGGTTTTAGGGGACCCTGTGAAAGGGTCATTTATCCCCAAAGGGGTCACGACCCACAAGAGAAAGGTGCCTTTCTCTTCTCGGTTGCAGCTGACACTCCTAGGGTGGGAGTCCCCTGAGGCCAGCACAAACATGGCACAGGACCGGATTGTGTCCCCGATGCTTCTAGTGTATACTTTCCGGGCTGGGTGGCCAGTGATCCTCAGACAGCACCCACAGGCCACCCTGGCACACTGTACCCCTCAGCTCTGAGGCAGGGAGCCCCCTTACTCTGCCATGAGCATGCCTAATACTGCATTCCAGATCCCAGAGAACGGTACCAGCACCCCGCGCACCACCACCATGGCCTTCACCTGCTTCGT
Source organism: Rattus rattus (assembly GCF_011064425.1). Taxonomy (NCBI): domain Eukaryota; kingdom Metazoa; phylum Chordata; class Mammalia; order Rodentia; family Muridae; genus Rattus; species Rattus rattus. The sequence continues at coordinate 39,400,620 of NC_046170.1, forward strand.
GTTTTTCGACCTCTTCAATGCTCTAAGCTGCCGCTCTCAGGTGAGTGGAGCTGACCCTGCCCACCCCCTCGGACACTGCAGCTCTGTCTCTCTATACTCCAGGCAGAGGACTGGGGAGAGGGGTACAGGTTTCTGCGTCCATGCCCCAGGGGCTCCAGCTCCAACACACCCCAGCACCTGCCCTTCTGTCTGTCCATCTGCCAACTTAGGGAGCGGGCACAGACTGCATGGTGTCCTCCGGGGCACAGCTCCTGAATCCACACGGTGTGCTTACACCAGCCCACTCACGCCTCTCATCCCCGCAGACCAAGCTGATATTTGAGATTGGCTTTTTCCGGAACCGCATGTTCCTGTACTCGATCCTTGGGTCCCTCCTCGGGCAGCTGGCCGTGATCTATGCCCCGCCCTTGCAGAAGGTCTTCCAGACCGAAAACCTGAGCGCGCTCGGTGAGTGACGGGAACCGAGACTGACTGCCAACTGGGGTGAAGCTGTGAGGCCGCCCTCAAAAGACAGGCTGGTCCACAGGCGGCTTCTTGTGGCACACAGGGTAGGAAGGTGACATCCAGACACAGGGAACACAGAGGAAGCTCAAAAGGAGGCCCCTCTGCAGAGAGAGAGGGCTGGGGCTGGGGCTGGGGAGCAGCATCCTGAACCTCAGGACACACACGGTCTTGGGTTTTGACTGGGGCTGGACTGATTATGGTGCTCATCAGAGATGGCCGCCCTGCAGGTCTTGCTGAAGGGACATAATGTAGCAGTCAGAGATGCCCAAAGGCAATTCAGTCCAGTGTTCCTATCCTGCAGGGATGGGTCCTGCAGCAAAACTAGCCCAAGTACAGCAGTTTGCAGGTCCCCTACCTTTCCTTCTGTCCCACATTGGTCACTGGCTACCTCCATCCAGGAGCAGGGGACAGAGGGTCAGCTCCCAGATCCAGTACAGAGCAGGCTTTGCTCCAGCACAGATCACTACAGGACCAAAATGACCACATGAGTGTGAAAATATGCAAATAGAACAAGTACTTGAGACCTCAGAGCAGGGCAGGAAGGGCGGCCCTCCCTGTGACCTGAAACCTGACTTCCCGTGGGGCCCCAGTGAGTGCTCTGTGGGAGGGAGCAGTGAAAAGGAACCCAGGAGTTGAGGGACCCAGGTCAGCACAAGGACCCAGGTTTGATCCCCAGAATCCATGCTACTGCTGGGGAGGCAGAGGCCCAAAGGACTCGAGGGGCTCAGTGGCCAGCCAGCCAAGCTGACTGAAAATGGTGACCTCTAGGTTCAGTGAGAGACGCTGTCTCAGAAAAGGAAGGTGGAGAGCAGAGCCCCAGAGTCCATCTCGGGCCTTTGCCTGAACATTTGAGTGCAAAGAAAACCCTCGGGGTAGGGCTCCGTTTGGCAAAGTGTTGGCCTAGCTTGGCTCCATCCCCAGCTCCACGAGACTAAGGCAGGCTTGTTGTAATCCCAACACGGGTGTGGTGAGGTGCAGGTAGGAGCATCAGGAGTATGAAGTCCTCAGCTGCACAAGCTTGAGGCTAACCTGAACTACCTGAGAATTACCTCAGAAAGACAGGAAACCTATGAGCAAGTTTCTACGCAACCTGTGTGTGTGTGTGTATGTATATAAATGTGTATATATGTATATGTGTGTATATACATATATATATATATATATATATATGTGTATGTGTGTATATATATATATATATATATATATATATATATATACACACTGTAGCTGTCTTCAGACACACCGGAAGAAGGCATCAGATCCCATTACAGATGGTTGTGAGCCACCATGTGGTTGCTGGGAATTGAACTCAGGACCTCTGGAAGAGCAGTCAGTGCTCTTAACCGCTGAGCCATCTCTCCAGCCCCTCTAAGCGCCTTTTCCACAGTGGAGAAGAAAGTCAGCTTGCCAAAGCTATGGTGACTTATTTGGCATCTAATGTCAGAAGGACCTTGGCCTCTTCAGGGATGGCAAGCCCCTTCCCCTCAGCCCCCCTGAGGTCTGTTAGGTTGAAGAGGAAGACAGAGGACATGGCGGGTGGCCTGTGGGTGGGCACTACTGACTGAGACGATCTTCCCATAGACCTGCTGCTGCTGACTGGCCTGGCCTCGTCCGTCTTCATCTTGTCCGAGCTGCTCAAGCTATGTGAAAAGTTCTGCTCCAGAGCCAAGGCCGATCAGATGCTCCCGGAGGCTGTGTAAAGGAACCGGGGTGTCATGGCTGACTGACTTGTGTCCTTGGGTGCCTCTGGCCTGGCCCCGTCCTTCTGCACTATCTGCTCCAAGAGGCAGATTTTAGGACTGTGCAGCATCGGGACCCTGGCTCCACATGTCCTCCTGGGCCATGTCCTGCACAGGACAGGGTGGAGCTTATACTGAAACATGGCGCTATTTATTAAACCACCGTGGTTTTTATTTAACCTGTCTCTCTCTGTGCTTGAGCGATGCAGCCCCACGTGGTAGCACAGGACTTCACGGCCACAGACGTCCCCGTTGAGGCCTTGCATCCTCATCTAAGATGTAGTTCTACAAAGAGCTTTGCCTCGTGATTTCGGAGGTCAATCCTCGGTGCTGGGGGAGGGGGGTGTGAATGAAAGTATGATTTACGTAAAATCTGATTCAAAGCAAAGACACAGTGGCGTCGCTGAGCATAGATGGGGCATTTCCTGAGGGCTGAAAATGTAAGAACCTGAAATTCTGTACACCTTTACACCTGCTGTGATGAAGAACACTGGTGCCTAGCGTTTGCAAAGCTCTCGCTCCGAGGACACCAAAATAAAACCCACACCTGACACGAACGGAAGCTCCCTCCCCCCAGAAACATCTCCAAGCTCATGTCGGCATCGTACCTCATGGGAAAGGAACTGAGAATCTCCGTGGGAGTCAGGGAGGAGGTGGTGGTGGAGGAGGCACCAAGCCGGGCGCTCACCTGACACGCCAGCTACTCGGGAAGCTAGGGCAAGAAGATTGCAAGCTCGAGGCCAGCCTGGGCAAAGGCCAGCCTGGGCAACTCAGCAAGCCTCATGATACCCCTGCCTCTGCCCCTTCAGGTAAAAGGGCTGGGCTTGACGCGTGAACGTCCACCTGGCACAGACAAGTCCCTGGGCTCAGTGCCACTCTGAAAACATGAGTCATGGGGAGATGTGCAGTGCCACTGAAGGAACCATGCCTGCACACTCCAAAGACGACCTATAGATGAGCAAAAACCATGGAGGTGTCTGTCAGGGGGAGCAGGGACCTGCAGCGTAGCATCGCTGGCTGGCAGCCTGGGCTCTCGGGTCCCTTCACACTTCCTTCTCAAACCAGGGGAAGCCCACGCTCTTGTATGTCAAGAGGCTGGTCCTGTGATACTCATGGCCGGGGGTCACGATACAAAAGGATTCAGCAAGCATTAGGGACAAACCCCACATACATGTGCTCATGTGTGCCCAGGCATACTTACACAGGCATAGGCCATACACATGAACATGTGTACAGAATGTACGTCTGTACACAGGCATATATGTCCCAAGTATATGCGCACAAGCACAGGTCCACACACACATACACATGTGCACCTGCAGATAGAGACATACGTGCAGACAGAAATGCCCATTTATCTATAGTATATGAGTAAAAATTCTAAAGTGACTTAAGTAGAGGAGTTCAACACAAAGGGTATCAGGGGCTGAGGAGACGACAGCTCAGTGGGTAAAGTAGGGCCGTGAAAGTCTGACAATGTGAGTTTAAGACCCGGGACTTACCTAAAAACCCAGCTACAGGAGTGCTCACATCACCCTCAAAAAAAAAAAAAGAGAAAGTCCTTATAAATCACGGTGGAGAAGGGCACCCTAGAAAGCCAGAGGGACACTTTGAAAACTGGAGCTGTACACCACTACTCCTTGGTAAGCGGGCACTCAGAGCTCTTCCACACCTCAGCCAGGCGTGCTGGGGTACAACTATAGCTACAGCATTCGAGACAGAAGTAGGGGGAGTGTGAGACCATGGCTATAAAAGACTCTGTCTCAAAAACCCAAGGGCTGGGAACACGGCCCTGTAGGGAGCGCTTGCCTAGCGCACACCAAGCCCCCGGTTGCATTCCGTGGCACTGCCAGGAAGAAAGAAAAATGGCATCTTTTAAACCAACAAGTCATCGGTTCATCCCAGAGACACAGGAAGGATGGTCACTATGGCAACAGTCAGCCTCCCAACAGATGCTGACTTGCCTGACAGGATCTGCACAGCTGACACAAGCATTGGGAAAGATGGAGAGAAACTGAGCAACTCCCACTGAGGGACAGACCACGTACAGACATGGCTGTGCCCCGGTGCGTGGCTGTGCCCCGGTGCATGCCTGTGCCCTGGTGTGCCGAGAGTGGCCTCCAGAGGAGCCTGGGGAGGAGGGATAAACCTTCCCATAGCGGTCATCTCTCCTCTCCGTCCTTCCAGCCCCTCACTCAGGTGCTCATTTTAACAACTGCATGTGTAGCGGGGTCTGCGTTTCTTTACCTCTTCCTTCCAGCACTTCCGGGCTGGCTCTGCTCAGCCTCTGCCTGCAGAAAGGTCTCTGG